>NC_051279.1:16825364-16841437 GCF_015220745.1 Sebastes umbrosus
GTATTGGACAAAATGAAGGGGAACGTGAATCTTAACCAAATATCACTGCAACCCATCCAATATTTGTTAAAGGTGATAAATATGGATTGGGAGCATTTCTGTTGCCACTCAACGGCTCTCAACATGGTAACGGCGAGCCAGCGGCTCACAGCTAACAGTGCTAACAGCGCTAACGGTGCAAAACAATGGCGAAAGTGCTGACAGCGATAATAGTGTTTACCTGAGGGACCGGAGGGTGAATGTTACGAATCCATGACAACTGACAGCGTTATCAGCTGTAGGCTAACCGCCTTATGAGAGCAGTGCAGAGTGGCGGCCGTGAGCTAGCCAGTGGGGTACGCTCACATGCACGAACATGCACTAAAAGCGTGTGTGTGCGGCCGGCCCGGCTATGTCAACAAAGCGAGGAGAAACTTGGATTACAACACACACAGAGGAAGAGAGACTTCATTTTCTACTCAGGTAGACATTTCAATATTAACCTAGCAAATAGTTGTTTGCTGCTATGTTAATGCTTTGAATATTTAAATTCACCTGTAAGAATTATCACTGAACACTACAAATGTCAACCTCATGATGGCGCTAGGAACAGTCAGGGGATCATCAACGTCAGTAAGATTTATCCTCTGGGCAACATGAAAATTTCTGAACCAAAGTGGTTGACAGACTAACCGACCATCACTGCCATCCCTAAAGCCATGTTGCTAAAATGGTCCTAAAACCCAGAAATGAGCACTTATGGCTCCTCGTCTGGAAGTCAATGTGATTTTTGAATGGGTTTTTAGTTAGATGCCTGAAAAAAGGACACAAGTTTAAGAGATTTTAACATTTTGTTCTACGTTACAAAATATGTCAATAATATCCCACTCATGAATTTTTAAGCTTTTACGTGTATTTAAAAAGGCGGTTGCTAACAAGTGGCTAAATGAGACTACAAAACGTCATCACGTTAACTCGAGCACCTTTACAGCCTTGTTTATATTCGCGCTGATTTGACCGTGGTGTAGTTTGTTTATAACGTTAGCTTTTTACTTCTGGTGATTGGATTTACACCTCAAAAATCATAAAAGTGGTGTTCATTTGTGGAGATCATCTTACAGAACAAAACCTGCAAGTGTCATAAATGTGTGTTTGCCACAGAGCTTATTTTATGTAATAATCCAAAACCCAATGGAAAAATACCTTTGGCTTTTTGTCGGGGAACCCATGCGATTCTAATTTCCAGGTTGGCCAACAAAAAAACGTCATCCCTGGAGCACTCAGTGAAGGGGAAATTAAAAAGGGATATTAGAAACTTTAGGTGGCTAAAATGTAAAAGTAAATCGTCTTCTTCCATTCAACATTTGATAGAACTATATTCGCTATTTCATCTTTGCTTTGGTCAGTTGTCATTGGTCCATGTTAGCTTAGCTTTACGTAATCCCAGCTAAAACTAACATGCGTTTGACTTTCTCTCCCAGTGTGGTTTCGGCTCTTCTGTACGGTGCCATGGCTATCGGAGAGGCCAACGCCTTCGCTCCAAACTATGCTAAGGCCAAAATCTCAGCTTCCCACCTCCTGATGCTGCTGAACAAAGAGCCCGCCATTGACAATCTTTCACAGGAGGGAGAAACACCGGTACATAACACAAAGCCCCACACACAGACAACAACACTTATAATACAGCTCTTTACACATGCTAACATGTCACTCTTATGTGTCTCCTTTAAAACCCCAGGACAATTTTGATGGTAATGTGCACTTTGACAATGTTAAGTTTAACTACCCATCGCGCCCTGATGTGCCCGTCCTCCAAGGGCTGAATCTGACGGTGAGAAAGGGAGAGACTCTGGCCTTGGTGGGGAGCAGCGGCTGTGGAAAGAGCACCACCATCCAGCTGCTGGAGAGGTTTACGACCCCAGAGAGGGGAGAGTGGTGAGAAGACAAATATACACCCACTCTCTGTGTAACTGGCTGATAACACTTGTTATCAACACTTGCTAGGCTTATAGGCCTACTTGTACTTAATCTATTGATCGAGATATACTTAAGAAAAGTATAATTAAGTATTCTTGCCTTGTAGGCCAACAGAAAGGTATACCTGGCTTGTAGTTGTGCTTACTTTTTGATAAAGTAGCCACTAAAGTGTGTGGGGCAGCTATTTTCAGCTAAAAAGCTCTTAAAGCCCACTGCGCACTACCTGCTCAGCACTAAACAGCACACAGACAAAGATAGCAACTAGCTGGTGAACATAGTGGAGTATTTAGCAGGTAAAGAGTCAGATATTATACTCAGGAGTTGGTGGAGACCAAACAAATTCAGTTATTGCATGTTTTAGACATCAAGCCCCACCACTCCTTCTACAATAATTACTGCTAACATTTTCTCCTTCAGCTGCTGGACAATATGAATGCAAAAAAACTGAATATCCACTGGTTGAGATCTCAGATAGGCATCGTATCACAAGAACCCGTGCTGTTCGATTGCACCTTGAGCGAAAACATCGCCTATGGAGACAACAGCCGCACTGCAACCCAGGCGGAGATAGAGGAAGCTGCCAAAGCGGCCAACATTCACAGCTTCATAGAAGGCCTGCCAAAGGTAACTGCTGGGATGTTACACTAATGATCTGTTCTCAGTCATGACATAGCTGGAAATAAAAGGGCAGTGTGATGTTTTCATATCAAGCAGTTCTTTACAACATCTCACAACAGCCCTCTACTGGCAAATTGGGATATGGTGTTAAAAATTCAATAGATCTCTCTTTTCAGAATAAGAGTCCCTGTTACTTTATTTTACGGGTCCATCATTTCTTAATAATTTCCTAGGAAGTTTCCATGGATGAAATATGCAATTTGGCACTAATTATAGGTAAAGAAATGTAGACACAGTGTTCAAATTAGTACATTTCTAATCAATCAATTTCAAGTAATAGCTTGATTGAATATTGTAGTGAGTGCGGAGCAGGTCAGCTGAACATGCAAAATGTTAAATATGTGTAAACACATATGGAAAGTAAAGTTTCCAATAATTAATAAATAATGAATGAATATTTTAATAGAGATTTAATGTAGCAGTTCGTCCAAGAAAATTAACCTCAGTCAATAACTGCTTATGAACTCAACTAAATAAATCCTAACTAAAATAACAGTCTTAGATCTGTCTCTCTATTTTCATTATAAGTAGTACCAACATGGTTCTTTCTAGGAAATTACTGACCCGTCAAATAAAGTGCTTCCAGACCATTTCTTAGTACAAAGTATTTACAATGAAAACTGTTCACAGTGAGGTGTGTGGATTACAGGATGCATCTGTCAATATTTTGGTAACATGTGCCTCCTCTCTCTCTGCTTGTATGAGCAGAAGTACGACACTCAGGCAGGTGATAAGGGAACGCAGCTGTCAGGTGGCCAGAAGCAGCGTGTAGCCATAGCCCGAGCCATGCTGCGCAACCCCAAAGTGTGCTCCTGGACGAGGCCACCTCCGCACTCGACACTGAGAGTGAGAAGGTGAGTGTTGGGAATGGGGGAAGGAGTCCTTCCCACTAATGATGCTGGTACCAGTAAGACCAATGAGCAAGGAAATGGGAATACAAAAATTAGTTATTTTGCTGAATTTTACTTGATTAAAATTATGTGTAGAAATATCTTTTAAAGCAGATAATCAAATTTCAAATGCACTAAGCGGAACATTTGTTACGCATTGCACAGAGGTGTTAAAAGACACCATTTAACTGTTAGTCAGGTATTTTTATGTGATTATAAAAGAGGAAAAATAGAGCAGAGCTCTGAAATTTATTTTTCCTCCGTAAATAAATGGAAATTACTGTGCTCCCATCCTAATCAATAAACACTGATTACAAAGCATAAGATGATTAAAGATTAAAAATGTATGTACTCTCAGATTTTGAGAACAGTGCTGTAGTGGATGCATAAAGTGAACTCAATGCATCAAAATGAAAATTAATTCATGCATCATTAGAGTAATTTGCTGAGAATTCTCAGAATACAGTCTTTTAGCATCTCTCACCGTCTTGATAAACCTTGAGCCTCTCTAAAACACTATGGGGGCAGCCACATATATACTTACAGATAGTTCCTGTGAGAGTCACTGGTATCATTCTGCTCTTTCCAGGTGGTGCAGGAGGCGTTGGACGAGGCCAGTAAGGGCAGGACATGTATCATTGTGGCCCACCGTCTATCCACCATCCAAAACGCAGACCGCATCGTTGTCTTCAACGGAGGAGTGGTGTTGAACAGGGGACACATCAACAGCTGCTGGCCGAAAAGGGAGTCTACCACATGCTGGTCACCAAACAGATGGGCCACGGAGGGAATAAGAGGACGGGGAGAGGACACAAGCAGCTATACTACACCGATTGTTTTTTATTTTCATGTTTCCAGAGATATGTATGATTCCCTGCCAAGCTTCAGTGGAACAGTTCAGGTTCAGACCTGAAAAGACACAGGTCCAGGTCTTGTTGGGATATTTGACTCAGTGACCTTTTAGCCTTGTAAGAATCTTTAGCCCCTTTCACACAGCCTGTTCAAGGCAGGACTGTTGCGCTATTATTCCGCCTTGCTGTTCTGTATGAAAAACATGGAGATTGAATTTGGGGACGGAGTTGTTCCGCCGCTGAGCGCGGCTCTCTGAAGTGTAGATGGCGTTCAATACTGTTTTTATTTATTGATGAATTCATATTTCATTTGTAAATTCTTATTATAATTCTTCTTTTTATTGCCCATTAAAATGTCAAATAATGAATTACTTTGTAATTTAGTCCATTTATTCATAGATTAATAAATCAATTTGTAAACAAATTTATTAATGGCTGTTTTTATTGTACAATTGTTATTAATCAATTAAATGCTTTATTACTATTTATGTGACTCTTGTGGTCCTCCACAGTGCGTTGAGTTGAGCCAGTTTTTACTTCAAGCATCTTTAAAGTGAGGGAATGACAGTAATGTATCCAACTAAAAACATGTACATACATTTCAGGTTGTGGTGCGTCCTTGGGAATGATCACTTTGGATCTAAAATAAACTGTTTTTAAATTTTGGTCTCTTGGCTCAACTTGCCCCACATGAGGGGTAAGTCCTAGAAAGGTTAAAAGTTGATTAGCCTACATGATCATCTTTTTATTTATCCTTAATTATCCATTATTTGCAGTTTACATTGAGATTTACATAACAAGTTGAAGCATAGGGCGTTTTCATAGTAGGTACGACTGATCTGTACCGTGCTCTCGTTCTTCGGAGGCAGACCATTAAATTAGCGAAATAAAATAACAAACATTGCCCGACCCCAATGACTTCTATTGTTTGTATAAGAAACCTCTCGCCTGCCTTCCTGCTTTATCAATCATGGTCAAACAGTTCAGGGGATGAGATCGGCGCATGCTGCCCGCAGATACAGACATAGATATGAAACACTTATATCAAAGACTGTATAATAGGGTAATACTCACAGTTCCGCATCAATGTTAGTGAATATGACTGTACTTGACCATTGCATCAACACAGAATTGCAGAGTAGATCAGGCGGCTGGCGTGGTACCATGTGCTGCTCGATGAATCCACGTGGACAGCTTGTGGCCGTGTAGCAGCAGCAGGCACGCTGTTAAGACTCTCCATCGTGGCCCATCGTTGATGCAAGAAGTCGTCAGGATCAATGGGGTTCAAGCTCTTACTGTAGCGAACCTCAGCCAGTCAATGGTGAAGCGTGCTGTTGGGATTCAGCATTCAAAGATGGTGGCAAGAGACCACATGAAGAGACCATCTCCCTCCAATCTGCACAACTGGATTTGAGCACAATAATGACAACACCTTTGACCCTGGAACCACTTTCTCCAACTCCTCCAACTTTGAATTACCAACCTTTTCTTCCATGGATTGGTAACGTAATGGGCTTATCTTAGCATTAGCAATTGCACACAGCTGAGCAAGACTGTTCAACTTTGATTTGTGTGAATGTACCTGTATTGATATGTTTAATGTTATTCATTGAGTTTTACTGTTGTGATATTGTTGTAGTTAAGATATTTAGGTAGCTGACTTTGCCAATCCGATGTGTTTAGTTAATGCTTCACATAGACATGGTCTTGCATGCAAACTAACCATCTTTTCTAACCCACTGCATTATCTGACACACATTAAGATCACATACATAAACTGTGAATTAGTTTTAAACATAAACATACACATTCAGATAATCTCAACCCCCATATCACACCCCTTTGTCCTTCCTGAGCACATGTGCTCCAAAGAACAAAGAGGCCATGTGGTAACATGTTGGTGGCCATCTTTGATCCAGCCATCTTTGTAGTTTTACAGAGTCAGCCATATTGTCTGTAGGCACATGCAGACATCTTGAGACAAGTAGCCATCTTGTCTTTGTTTCTCTCTCTCTCTCACACATACACACACACACACACACACACACTGTGTTTGGCTTGTTTAGTTTAGTTATTTAGTTAGATTAATATTGTGTTTTACAACTTTATTATCTTGTAAATAAATGTTTGTGGATTATACATGCTAGTCTGTTTAATATTGTACAAGAGTGAATAATGCCAACTGCTGCTGTGTGAAGAACTCCACAATATCCTTCAACCTTTGCTATCTATTGCAATAGTGATTTTTGGTTATAGTTATTAATTTAATTATTAATCAAAGTTCCAAATTGATAGTTTAGTATATTTAATGAGACTTATCTATGAGACTACATTAATGTGCTATCATTTTCTCTTTGATCCAAAGATTGGTACCCCGAGGATGATTTAATATACATTAAATCATATTATTCAATATAATTAATAATTATTTTGATAGTTATTATTTACTTTTGATAGCCATTTTAATGTCTTTTGAGCTTATGTACCAATATAATTTGGTGCCCTGTTATTATTAATATATATTGATAATTTATTCATATTAATTTTATTAATATCGATGATTATCTTTAATATTGTCTAATAATAAGACCTGCTCCTATCTGCGTCCCCAACAGTACTGATGTTTCCAGAAGCCTTTTATTTATGGAAAGAGAGATAACTGGTTGCTCTGTATATTCAACCATAAGACAAAGCAAATACAACAAAAATAGACTTTATATGCCTTCTGTGAATAAGAAATATTTATATATATGTTTCTTCTTTCTGTATAGGCTCCCATGTTTGTTTTGCAGCCTCCGTTGAAAAGTAGGAGTAGTTTCATTGATGATGGACATAAATTACTTGTTTCTGTGTTATTTCTTTGTGATACTTTGTAATATTTTGTAATACTATGGTGGTCATGTGATTGCCTCCCATTGGGTGTTGATAACATAAATATATATTCGTAGACGCCGCATTGACTCCTGGAGCGTACGTCCTCGTGGGCGCCATATTGGACCGGGCAAGACTGGCCTGTAAACAAATACAAGTGAACGGAGGAGCTGCCATTTTTCTGGATAAAAAGCACTATAACGTCTATATTTCTAAACCAATTTCAACAAGTCGTTTTATATTCAAACGTTTATGATATACGAGTTAACGTTACGTTTTTTAATTTTTTTATGTGAAAAACTGTTAAATATGTTGAAGTTACTGCTTCCGGTTCCTGGAGAAAAAAAAGCAATTCTAAAGCCTAAATTATAGTTATGCGTTAAGGTTACATGATATATTCCAAAATTCTACAGTCTGGTACCACTGACTCAGTGTTTACAATTTTAAAGCGTTCTACCTACATTTCAGAAGTGGCAGACAAAAAAAATTGAGTGGCCAGTAGAAATGTTCAGTGACCTGCCAGTGGCAGGTGAGGAAAAAGGTTCATTTCAGACCATAGATCTGGGACACACTTCCACAGAGGCCATCAGACAAATATCATATAGCAGATGTATTCATTGAATTTAATGTCTATGGGTAAACACAGATGTCTGTTGTATCAAACCACTGACAGTAGCTTCAACAAGAGGCAAGAGCTAAACAAAATAGTTTTCTAATCATAATGCTTTGTTTATATGTGATGAACAAACATCTAACACAGACAATCTCTCTTTTTCTGTCTTTTGTTACAGATGGTGCTGCTTGATCATGGAAATCCATTTGGAAATGTGTTATTTGTTGTTAAGAACTGCTGTTAATTGTTTGTTACATCACTACAGGTCTGCCATGGGTAACTGTGACGTCACTATTTTGGTGTGAGCGCCATCTTTTGGCCAACTTGGACTACTTCAATTCTTCCTTCAGTCCATGAGGAGGAACCACAGAGAAAAATAATGCATCATCCAGGAAAAAATACAGTTGATTTCAGGATATAAAGATGCAAGTTAGCTATGCAATTACACTGCCCTGACACTAATGAGATTATGAAACAAAAAAAATGACAGTTCAGATATTTTTTTGTAATAAAATAAAGACTAATCACAATTTTTTTATTAATATTTGTATTACTTTTAAAATGAAATGGTATCTTTTTGCCCAGCTAAATTTAGGTGCTCAGTAAACTTTGAAGTGCAGTGGATGCTCCATAAGACAACATGTCAGTGTTTCCAGTGTAATGTGTGAAACCAATGATTAAAAATTATGCTGTTAGATTATTATTATTTTTTATAATTTCTGTATTATCACCATTATTTCAATAAATTCAGATCATAACTAATATTATATTAACATTTATTGTTACCATTGTTGATTAATATACTACTATTTGCCAGTTATTTTGATTACTCTTATTAGTATGATATTGATAAGGTGCCTGAGAATTAACATAATAGTAATTGCAGTAGCAGTGTTAGTGTTAGCCTATAGATTGAAATCATGATCTCTAAAACGGAGGAAGACATTTCACACACATTTGTACATTGTATTATATTATATTATATTATATAGGGACCTCTCTACAAGTACAGTATTAATCTTAACCAAGGAAAAAATAAGCCAAAGCTATACTTTACAAGCCTGAGTTTTTACAATACCTTATGATAAATAAATTATTTTCTATCACGCAAGTAATTCATGTCAGCCTACGGCACACACTCGTCTCCTGTGCGTCTAGCGGCAATTATAGCTTAACTATCGAGATTCTAAGTAACTGGAAACAAAACTTTATTTTTCTACTCCACGTAGATCATAAACCCTTTAATATAATAACGACTCATTGAAATCGGTTAAGAAATGTAGACGTTATAGTGCTTTTTATCCAGAAAACGGCAGCGCCCCCGTTTACTTGTATAGGGTTACAGGCCAGTCTTGCCCGGTCTAATATGGCGCCCACGTTGACGTATCGTCATAACGGGCTGAAGCGTCCAATGCTGCGCCTTCAAATGGGGTCGTGTTTAAAGCCTCGTCCACACTGGGAATGTCAAGAGCGCGTGGCGTTACCTGTTGTTTTTCATTTCGGCGTCCATGTTAACAGATTAGAGCAGCCACACTACCCGCGTGAGACGCGCGTCTAACCAGGGCCTCCATTTCCTCTCTGTGTGAGGACAGTGAACCTGACCAGCAGCACAAGTCCATAGCGCAACTAAGGATCACCTTAATGCTCTGGCCATGCTCTCCCTGGAGAAGAAACTCCTCAGAGACATTTCGGACTTTAATAAGAAGGTCATTGGGAGGTTTACCACTCAGAAGGAGAGAAGAGCAACATTTTTCTACAAATAAGCTGTCAAAAATATGCAGGCTTTCTCACCGCATTGACTTTTCTTGTACATAGTTGTCCTCAGTCTCATTTGGTCATGGAGGCATCACAATTCAATTGAGACCGGTAAATTAATTGTATGGTTCTCGTTAACTGTATTTTATGTAGTATCAATATTTGTGGATGTGTTGTGGTTGTGCCTTTTGAGTAAGGTGAGAAAGTTTTGAAGCAGAAGTTTTGCTGGTGTTTACCATCTGTCCACCTCAGAGCACTTGAGTCCCGTGTTTACTGCATGTACATTCAGGTGTCTGCATAGCTTCAGGACTTAACAGCAGTATACCACCAGTACTGCTATCTCTACACCTCAGAGCACTTGAGTCCCGTGCTTATGTACATTCAGGTGTCTGCATAGCTTCAGGACTTAACAGCAGTATTCCTAATTACACTTCATGTTTACTTCCCCTGATCTTTACCTCACTATTGGTTTACCAAACAAAGCAAGGTCAACAGGGGCATCGCATTAAGTAAACATTTCTGTTACATGTTATATTGTTATATTACATTAGTATTGTATTACATGTTTATTATTGTATTAAAGTACATGCAGTGGTGCATGTAGTACTCAGATCTTGTACTTCAGTAAAAGTAGCAATACTACCATGCAGAAATACTGTATTTCAAGTAAGGGTCCTGCATTCAAAATCCTGCTTAAGTAAAAGTGCACAAATATTATCATCTGAATATACTTAAAGTACCAAACATTAAAGTACACATTATGCAGAATAATGTATATTATTGGATTATACTTATTGATGCATTCATGTGTTCATCACTTTAATGTTGCAGCTGGTTATGGTGGAACTCATTTTAATGACTTTATATACTGCTGGGTAGTTTAATCTATAATAATACATAATTTATTCGTTGATTATATTTTGTATTAATAATCTGAATCTCTAAAGTAACTAAAGTTATTAAATCAATGTAGTGGAGTAAAAAGTACAATATTTCGCTCTGAGATGTAGTGGAGTAGAAGTAGAAAGCATCAGAACATGGAAATACGCAAGTAAAGTACAAGTACCTCAAAATTGTACTTAAGTACAGTACTTGAGTAAATGTACTTAGTTACTTTCCACCACTGAGTACATGTTATACTGTTGTGTTTTTCTAAGCATTCTTTGCTGCTCCTGTTGGAATAAAATAATTGTTGATTATTTAACTGCAATGTAGTAATGTGTTTTTGATACCTTCACTTTTTATCATTAAATCATACCGGGATGTTTGCTGAAATTGATTGGATGTGGCACAGCCCTATCTAGAAAAATGTCCACCAGCCGCCACTGCACGCAGCTGAAACGCAGCTGGTGTGAACACCCGACGAGTCAATCACGTGGCGGCTACGTAATCATTTTAGACAGAGAAAGGTTAAGAAACGTGTAGTAATTTGTAAATAATATTAGTAGTAAGACTGTCAAAATGGCGATACAAATAAACACTCACGCACAGTAAATGCGTCCACCTAAGTCATATAATGTTACTGCACGTAATCATAAAACATATTAATCACACATTACCTTGTTCCCGTACTTGCTAGGCGCTTAATGTCTATTTCTTGCCTCAAATGTTCAGAATCATCTTGTAGTGTAGGGTTTAGCTGTAAAATGAGAAAGTTTGTGACGCCGCCGCGATTGTGAAATCTGGTGAAGGAACGCCAAGTTCCAGTCACATGACCGGAGAACAGCCTATAGGAATGCTCTCTCAATGAAATGACCTGTGATTGGTCAAAGTCTCCCATCACGGGCTAGATTTTCTAAAGCCTGAAAACAGAGCCATGACTGGGCGCTGATTTACAAGCACAATTTCTCTCCACAGAGATGTTATATTTGGAACAACTGTAATATTTTATTTAAGAACATGTCCCTATTTTATGATAAATGTTTTTTTAACAATGGTATTATACTCCTAAGTCAGTTGTTTAATAGAGAAGGACTACTTTACAGTTACTCAGAGTTTCTCGCCAGGTACAACATATCCCCAAAATAATTTTTCTATAGCTTTTGACACTATACAATCTGGTATGTACATGTTATTGAAGAATGCTGACCACTCTCCACCCTTGTCAGTGTCGCCCCCCAACCCAATTCAATCTCCGTTAGGTAAAGTCTGTTTTTCTGTTAATAGAGATATGAACTGCAGGATAAGGGCCTTGATTCAGGGCAGCATGGTTTCTATTCCGGCAGCAACATTTTATTGGAGTAATTTTGTTAGTGATATTAACTGGAAAAAAGTTTGGTCCTTACCGCAAAAGTTCCTTCTAACAAATAAGGTAAAAGAAATGTCGTCTAAATTGATCCACAGATTCTATTCAGTGGAACATTTCTTACAAAAGTTAAAGAGTGACATAGATGTAAATTGTTCCTTCTGAGAATCATATCCTGAAACTTGCTCTCATTTATTTTTATCCTGTAAATTTACATATGAATAGGGAAAGATTTCAACAATTTTATACATGTTAACATTTTCTAATTTCAATTCTCGCAAAGTTCCACATTCACAAGTGTAAATTTACGAGAAAAAAAAGCCTCTTCTTTGTATTTAGAAAAAGAAATGGATCTATATCTGTCAACAATTTCTCCCTCACAAAACAAAAAAGCAATGAAAACAATGAATGTATCCAATATCTTTAAAGTTTTTAATGTTTTTATTTAGTGAAATTATTGTCATAGCATGGTCTTTTTTTAAATTTTATGTTGGTTTTGTTTAATTTCTGTTGTCCTTTTTTCATGTTTGGCAAAGCTCTTTGTTTATGTTTTCGCTATGCTTCTTCTTTATGTAAATTATTTCAATGTTTTTCGCTGTTGCTTTGTATACTGTCATTTTGAAATAAAATATATATAAAAAAACAAAAAAAAAAACATCCATGATGAGGTGCAAAAGTCTAGTTATCTCTCAGAACACTTGAATTACAATATGCTGAAAGGTTATTATGGAGTTTTTGCCGAATGATTCCAAAAATATACTGCCTACTGCCACTTTAATACTCATTTAAGAACCCCAACTATACCGAAACATGGAAGTGGACTGCTATTTAACGTGAGTTACGTTAGCCGTCAGCGAGTAGTTTTGAAAGGGCAGGCTTTTTTCAACACTGCTGGTCTCCTCCGAAATCTGTATACTGTTTAATATGTCTGTATATGCGTGCAGCATGGGCAGATCTCTTCCTCTGAACTATACAGCCATGGGTGATAAAGCAGGGAGGTAGGCGAGATGTTCCTTATATAAACAATAGTAGGCGTTGAGGTCGGGCGATGTTTGGTATTACAGTATATTCAGCTAGTTTAATAGTCTGCCTCTAAAGAACGAGCCACTCAGCTGCCCAGCGGGGGGGAACAGTAGAGTAGAGCCGGCATATTTTCACATCAAACTCGGTGAAATAGGGATTTATTTCGACCAAACCAGAATTGGTGATTGTTGGAAAGACTAACGACGACGGTTGATCTCAACATAAACAAATACACATGGATGATGATGCAAGTGTACTCAGGTATGGAACAACTTTACTTTAGGGGGGAGGGGGCAATCACACTCGGGCACGGTACGGATCAATCGTACCTAATAAGAAAACACTCCTAATCTTTTTCTTCCTGCAGCAGACATCCCCACACCCTCCATCAGTTCTTTTCATTTTACACCATCCAACAGAACAACACAGATCTCAGACCTCCATGCACCATTTTCATTGATGATTCCTACATTCCTATTGTTTGCTTTGGAGTTGAGTGTTCTCTCTTGTAGACTCATGTTCCCTCAGATTGTGACAATAGGCTATAATTAGATGAAAAGTATACAAAGGAGAAGTACAAACATTAGCCTACTAGTGCTATTTGCCCCCAAGCCAGCAACCAGTCAGTCAGCTTTGCAGCTTGTATCTCTGTTTGCTTGCCTGGTTTCGGATCCCCTGCTTCCATGACATGTCCTGCCTGCTCCTCTACGGTACCTTTGCCTTTACCTGAAATGTACTGTGTGTTTGTTAGGGCAAACATCACCGCCCATTCACCTGTTCCTCGGTCTGGTTTGGCCCGCCGAACCAACCGGGTAGTCAGAGACTTTGTGGAGCTTAGCTGTTGGATTGTTGAACTGTACTGTTTGCAGCTTTACCTGCCCTGCTGTGTACCTACTGAGTTTGGCATTAAAAGTAATTACCAACTGTTCCTGGTCTCCTGTGTGCTGCAATTGGGTCCGACCACTACCTGTTACAGTACAATCTGGCCAGTCATGGACCCAGCGCACACCTCTCCACCACAGTCCCGCCTCGAGGTTGTCGAGGGTGTCCTCAAGCAGCACAAGGCGCTGTTGCCCACAATAGCTACTGAGGCTTAGCAGTCGGCAACAGCCCATGATCAGCGACGCTAGCCACCCAGGTCCAGCATCTGGCAGCAGCCCTGATCCAGCTGGCAGTTCCTGCCCAATGCCGCCTTCTCCAGCGCCCACAATGCTGGGAGCGGCACCGGTCGTGTTCCAGGCCCTGGTCAATGATGTGCTGAGGGACACGCTCAATAAGCACATGTTCGTGTACTTGGATGATATCCTGAGCTTCTCCAGGTTCAAGGAGGAGCATGTGCATCACGTCCAGGCAGTCCTTCAGTGCCTACTAGAGAACTTTATTTTCGTCAAGGCCGAAAAGTGCGAGTAGATGCAGGAATACAGCAAAAGGGAGAGCACAAGGAAAGAATAAACAAACGGCAAGGAAAAAATACAAGTGGAGTGAGGACAGGATGAAGGGAGCCATTGAAGAGTATACGGGAGATAGTGGAGGCAGGGAACACACCCAAGTTAAGGTTCTTGGCCAGGCCCTGGAACGTGTCAATATCACCTCAAGCCATTTTGCACCTTAAGCATTTTTGTTTTACCTCAATTAAATGTATTCAATGAAATTTTGGGGGAGAGAATTAAGGGGAGGAAGTGGGAGTGAGGGGGTTGTTGTTGTGACAGTGAGGAAAGGCAGCTTTATACTGTATGAATTGTAGATGGATTTTTAAACCTTCAGTAATAAAGTTTAACAGAAATGAACATGGAGTCTTAATTCTTAATGATGAACAGGACAAGTAAAATGTGCATGTGAAATTATATCAAAGTAGGAATTAAATTGTGCAATACATATGCTCACACTAGCCTAAAACAATGATAAGATGTGCTGTCCCAATCACCCAAAGGTCCTGTCACAATCACCCAAATGTTACCAAAAAATGTTTTTGAGTCAGTTTACACAAAAGGGTATGCCATGCCTCCTTGGAATATGATATAACCTCAAATGGATAGGTAAATTCTTCAGTTTTACCTTCAGTATTACAGAAATGTGTCATGTGTTGGGCATTTGTTTTTATTTATGGCAAGAAAGCTTACACAAGACGGACATTCAAAAACTTAATCACCCTACGTGTTTATTTGCATATAGAGAAGGGAAGTGAGATACAATCCGATCACAGTCTAATTCCAGGTGTGAACAGATGTACTTAAAGTTGTCCACTTGGGATCGGATCACTCAGGACGCATGATAATGCAAAATTTGTCAGAACACCGGCTCAGATGTCAGAAATGAATGGTAGCTTCGCCTATCGAACTTCTCTACTTCTCGCCAAGAAAGCAATTTTGTATTTTACCAAATTGTGGAAGTCTTCCTTTATAGCCTACTTAGTTAAAGTGGCAGTAGGCAGTATGTTTTTGGCATCATTGGGCAAAAAATCCATAATAACCTTTCAGCATATTGTAATTCAAGTGTTCTGAGAGATAACTTGACTTCTGCAACTCATCATGGCGCTATTTTCAGGCTTTAGAAAATCTAGCCCGTGATGGGAGACTTTGACCATCACAGAAAAAGTTTGGAAACTTGTGTTTGGTCGATTATTTCTCTGTTGTTACAATGCTAATTGGCATTGTATTTCACATCATTGGAAAGCCTGTTTATTTACCCTCACAATGATGTCCAACTTGTAATGATCATGCATTTGTGGGATGAGCAGCACAGCTGATTATGTGGGTAGCGTCCAAGAAAAATTTACCAAAATGCTCTGCCAATGGTAAACGGTGTTCGTCCCGAAGCTTCCTTGCTGTATTTATACCCTCCACCTTAAAGAAGGGTGCTTCATTCAGTATGAGGGTGACCACAAACAGAGTTCACTGCACCACGGGACCGGACGGGAATTGGGCCTATTTATTTCTCTGAAGCAGACGAGAGTCTGCGCTTTCTTTATCGGCCCTGCAGCAGAGATTACCGATAAAGGCACCTGAGGAAGAGAGAGAGGAGGAGGAGGAGGAGGAGGAGGAGGAGGAGGAGGAGAAGAAGGAGGAGGAGGAGGAGAGGAGGAGCCGGGATGGACTGTTGGACAGGTGTGAGTGTGATCACCAGCTCTGTCAAAAGAGATCGGAGCTCTAAGAGGCGTGGGTGGAGAAACAGTGGGTCAGCGCATGTTTTAG
>NC_051279.1:17141460-17348960 GCF_015220745.1 Sebastes umbrosus
CATCACACCCAGAGCGGTCTGCACACAGAAAAATATCAGAGACACAGGTGATACTGCATCCATGTGTGTTGTGACATACACACTGAATAGCACCACCGTCATACACAAGAACTTTTTCTTTATCTGTCATTTTAGACCATTTAACAATAAGTGTTTCATTCATTCTTCTACTCACATCGGTCTTAATGCGAGCCTCCTTCTGGTCCATCTCATACTCCACAGCAAACGTTGTCTAGAAACAGATAAATTAGTTATTTTTTTAACCAACGGAAAGCTTGTTTTTGAGGTAAATGAAGAGACTCATTTAGCCATTTTTCTCTTTAACATAAAGCCAACTAAAAAAAACAGTCTTAGTGTAAGATCATTTTTGAGATTGTGTGAGTGTATGCCTACTCACAGTAACAGTTTGAGTCTTGATGTCCGTGATGGGAACGTCTCTGTAGGTCACAGTCATTAGAGGGGGATATATCTGTCCTTCCTGCGTTCGTGGAACCACCTGGAACCTACCAAACACACACGTTTGATCATGAACATCACCACTTCTCAAGGCAGTACAAGCTTTCACTTTCTTTTTTTTATTTTCATGGTGGTGCGCTCATTGGGAGCTCACCTTATTTTGACACTGCTGGCTACACGGATGACTTTGGGCCGGGGAGAACTCTTCTCTCTTCCACTCAGCGTGTCGATGACAAACATACGTCGAGACAAGTACCAGTCCTTCATGCTCTCTGTACAAAGACAAAGTATTAAAGCAATGCATACACACACAAATACACTCTAAAAAATAAAATCCCACCTCGGTTGATGAACCGTCCGTTGTATTGCTGGTTATAGACCAGTGTAGGCAGGGGGAGAAGCTTTCTGTCCTCTCCTCCCCCGAGATCCATAAACACATCATAGAACAGCGGCTCGGGATGGGTGTCCAACAGCTCTTCTACCGAGAGATCACACTACACACACACACACACGCTTATACAACTGGGCATTACAAAAGAGTTTGTGCACCGTTTCTGAGCTAAATGAAAGAAGAAACACTCACACTTTCTTGGTAAGCGGTTCCAAAACTGAAGGCTGCTGCCTGTTTGGTGGTGGTTTCTGGACAAAGCTAAAAGAGCAGAAGAGAAGAAGAGAGGTTACCAGTCTCCTATATTTTATACTTTGTTTAAACCAGAGGAAAAATAACTTAATATAGTCAATAGTAACAACTCTGTGAAAGGATGATGGGCAACAATGAGTGAGATTTGGCCACAAACCAAGCAGTTCTATACATGCTTTTGTGTATTCAGACTAAACATCCCATTTGATCATCAGTCACTTGACATCTTACCTGGAGATTACGTCCTCCTACTGCTTCCCATCTGAGGAACTCTCCACTGACATTATAAACAGCAGCAAGCAGTTTAATGTCAGTGTTCTGTCACACAAAAACAATATGTCAAAATAAAAGAACATTTTTGGTAACATTTCAGGTTCATTGCTCAATTTGTAGAAACTTGAAACGATGATTTATTGGAGGATGATTAAAGTTTATCACTTACCTTGTTTCTTCCTCTGAAACTGAAACTAATGGGAACAGGATCGGTCTGAAGCACTCGACTGGCCAGTCCTGGTTCGTCCCCGTAGTAAAGCCATGGCAGATTAACTCTCCTGGAGACAGACAGAGTAACCAAAGAGCTTACTGTCCACTCTGGGTGCAACACAATTACAGTGTAGGGGAATAAAACATAGCTAGTTTCAGTCATAATCTGCAAAGATAGCACAATATATACATATATGCCATGATAGTGTGGATTACCAGTAGGAAATGTCTTGAGTTGAGCTCAGAGCTGCCCTGGATCTGAAGATGGTGTTAAAGAGGCCGCAGGCATCGGTGGAGACGCCGCGGAAGGAGTGCATATTCATCACACACATGTTCCCGAGAGCCTGGCACGCCGTCAGGTTGGAGAAGACCTGTAACCACACAACTAGTTTATGCACAGCAGCTAAAACACACACAAAATCACCTCCTCATAATACTAAACTGTCAGTATGAGCTTAAATCTGCACAGCACATTACATTTGTTTTAAAAGCCAACACTTTTTGCATACTTACATCACATGTGCCTATTTATTAGATGCATTTTGGCATCAGTTACAGCTATCACAATAACAACTATGACAATAAAACTACAACACAACATCCTAAAATCTCAAATATCCTCTTGTGTCACAACAACCACGGAACTGACTTCCAAAGATCAAGAAAAATAATATTTTTCAAAGATAAAGTCAGAGATGTAATTACAAAGCAGGCTGCATACGAGGAGTACAGGTTTCGGATGAACCAGGCCGACTGGACGCTGAACTTCTGCAAGGAGAACAGAGCAGAAAACACAAATCAGAATACATCAAAATAAACACAAGCGAAGGGAGCAAGTGAGAGAGGAAAAGGAGACTCACCAGCTGATCATAGTTGACACTGGGATTCACATTGGTGGGGGGGCTGTCTTCAGGGAAACACAATCCTCCAGCCTGGAAAACCACATACCAACCATCAGTGATACATGTAGTCTATGAGTCTGTACCTGAATGGTGTGTGTGTGTGATGTGTCTGGAGGGGGGTAGAGGGTCAGCACAACTCACCAGGACATTAGGAGAGTTACACATACAGGAGGTGGCAATGAAGGAAGCCTGACATCTCTCACACCTGAAAGACAATATTGGAGACTGTTCCATACTGTACAAAGAATCAAGTCATCCTTTCTTCACACTCTGACATCACCACACTAGTGGTGCTTAGAGAGAATACCTCATTTGTCAGAACAAACAAAATGGGAAAATATGTCGTGGAAGAAATAAAATCTGTCATTGCAACGATGAGGGTCATGAATTAGTACTTATGAGAGACACAGAGGCATGATAATAAGTGTCTAGTGTGAGACCCTTCCTGCCTGGTAAATGCCTTTCAAACTCTACATGCATGTCTCTGCTCTTAAATTAGACTATTAGACTGTATTGCTACTGAACTTACTTTAATGTATAAATATTAAATATTTTACAGGACAGTAAATTGATTTGCACTGTCTATATTTTGATTAGCTTCATCCATAATATCCTGATGACTTCATCTTATGTTAAGAGTATGAAATACGAATATTCCAGTTAAATAGGTGGAAGAGTGCAACTGTGTCAGTTTACTGTTCAAGACTATATAATTTCTAAAAAGGTATAACCTCAGATGCCTTGATCAACTTCTCGAGTGTGAATATGTATGAAACAGCTGGATGTATCAGTGTTTCCGTTGTATGGTATTGATAGGTACCTGTCTCCGCTGCGGTTTGGAACAGACAAACCAGGGGAGTTTCCATTACACGTTTCACATCTGGCCTCATCCAAAAGGTTTCCATTGACATCTCTCTCCACTGAAAAAAAAACCCCAGCCCATATTCAGCCATTTATACATAAAATACAATATGCTATTGCTTCATTGTGTTAAATTTGCAACAAGCACATCCAACATTAAAGACTGTTTGTTGGTGCATTCTTGCAATTCATAAACTAGTCGTGTCATTGCTGACTCACCCAGGATATCGCCTTCTAGGCACTGGCACTTCCCCTCATCACTGTTATTGCGCGGACAGCGAATACACCCAAACCCATCTTTAGTTACTGCCTGTAATGAGAGACAACTTGTTAAGAAAGCATTATCACAAATGAAAAGTTAATAGGGACTGTGAGATGCATTATCTACAGTATAATGTGAGATGAACAGCAAATAAAGACATTCCAGGTGAATCCCACGTACGGGTTTGTCAGTGGGACATTGCAGACAAGTGATGGACGCCTTGTCAATGGTGAGAGTTTGGTGACCAGTTTTGCAAATGCAGCTCAGTCCTGCAAAAAGAGGGAAACCAGTGAAAAGTCAGTGGGAACATTACACACATTAATACATTAATAGTAATAAAAACGGAGTCTGTCACTCCCACAAGGCTTAGAGGGTGAAGTCACTGTCACCACCTGGCAACGCTGGTCATGATGGTCAACAACTCCTCTTATTACACTATAATCAAATTACGTTTATTGCAATTTTACCATACACCTCTGTGCAAGGAAGAATAATAGAGCGTTTCTCTGGGATCAAGGTGCAACATTAATAACACTATATACAAGAACACAAACATTTATACAGCACAAAACAGTCCCTGAGCTTGCTGAACCTGAGATGTGTGTAGTGCAAGATAAAATAGTAAAAAATATTTAAAAAATATTAAAATAATGAAGTTCTGATAACTAGTTGCTATAATTCTTTGTAAGAGTAGATGACACTAAGTAATCCAAGGTCAAGTACCAGAGTTAACTGAAAATCTCCAGAGACTCCTGCCTGCCTGTAGAAAACTTCCCTTTTTACTGCTCTACTTCCCTTTTCTCTAGTCTTAACTATTTGCATCAGATAGAAATGTACTTTGATTCCACTGGGTAACAGATGAGTGAAGGAGAAGTATAAGTGACGTGAAGCGGAATCTTTTCTTCAAAACGTATTCAATTTGGGAGCAGCGTTACTGATTCTGATCTGAATTTGATGTCACTCCTGCTGGACCCTTACACGTCAGTTTGTTGAGTAGGTCAGAAAATCTTTCTTGCTCTCTCAAAGTCATTACTTTATAATCGTTGTAGTGTACATTTTACTTTGTGATAAGTAATTACTGATTTGTTGATTGAGAAAGGAAAACAGGTCTCTACTATTGTTAACTATAGTGCTCTTCTCAGAGATGCAACACATATAGAGTGAGCTTAGCCACATGCAGATTCATTGACCTAATAAGTAATAATCATTAGTTCAAATGTCTTAAAGGTCCTATGTTGTAAAAAGTGAGATTTTCATGTCTTTTATATTATAAATCATGCTATAGAAATACTGTTAAACTATCAAAACGCTCAATATACCGAGAAATGCACACAGCCTGTATTCAGAAAGTGTTTGTTTGAAACAAGCCATATTCCAAATATGGGAAAATATGATTCACATTATATATAATATTATTAAAATTACAATACTGAATTCAGCCACATTGCCCAGACCTTCTGTTGTCTATGGTTGCAGTTATTGACTTAACTCGTTATGGATCCAAACACAACACTGTGCAGTCTGTTTTTGTGACATTTCTCATCAACAGTCATGTTGATGAGAAAGGAGGATGGTCTGCAGGACGGATAATAATGCACTATACTCATTTTTAACAGTTTCTTCTGCACTATATTCACTCGTATATCACAGCTGTTACCCTGCACTTTATTCAGTTTTAACAGTTTTCTTCATCTCCTTGTATTTTTATATCTGGTATATTATTTTGCACTACTAACTTTTTTACTGCCTTTTTACTAACATGTTTTGCACTATGGAACTGTGATGCTGGAAACTTGAATGTCCCTCGGGATCAATAAAGTTACTATCTATCTATCTATCTATCTATCTATCTATGTAGCTTCTGAAACAAGGCCTCTGGAAAGGAGATGACGCGTCATATCTCCGGAGGGTACTGCACATGCGCAGTAGATCTGACCGCCGCTTGAGTTACACTGCGCATGCCTATTACCCCGCACCCAAGACCCGTTTCCCATCCTCCTTCTATAATCCTTGTTCTGAACTAGCCATTAGCACCTAGCCAGCTGCTACCCAGCTCATTGTGGTTTCTTTTGCGTTGTGCGTGGCTGACCACCGCACAGTCAAAGCGAATCTGTTTTAGACTAATTACACTTGTTGTTGGTATAACCTCGTCAGTAGATGCGTTCTTGTGACGGGTGTGATGATGATAATAGGTAACAGACCTGTTGAGCTCCGTTGCTGATTAGAACCGCACCTCCTACAAGAAACACTCGAGATATCGAAGAACTCCTCCGCACTACAGTCTGAAGGAGCCTTAAACGGGATGACAAACTGCTGACAGTGAAGTAGATCTGCGTATATTAACAGTAATAATGTAATAAGAGGCACTTTGTATCTGTTGACGACAGATGGTAGCGTCCCCGTCGCCATGGTAAACAACGGTCTGCCTTTTTTACCCACAATGCTGTTCTTCCAGCGTAGTGACGTTGCGACCAAATTCATGCGTGCATGCGTCACAGAAAAAAACAAAAACATTGTTGGTTCTGTAAATATGCAAATTGATAAAAGCTAAGAAAATGAGTTAGAGATATTTGTGAGTTTCTATTTAATTAGAAATAATCATATTTATGTAGAAAAGGCTTTTATCAGAGTAACTCATCGTTTAAAAGGCTGCTCACACTGTTTTACTTTACACTATACATCCTATATATCACTTTATAGACTGCACATATGTACATATTACATTTATTTATTTCCACACTACATGTATTTATTGTACATACTACATGTATTTATTGACGGACTGTATACACTATGTTCACCCATTCACTCTGTATCTTTTATATCTCTATTTATTGTTTTTATAATTTTTGTATACCTTTACCTCTCCTGTGTTTCACTCTGTTTGCTGATGTTGCTGCTTTGACACCAGAATTTCCCTCCGGGGATTAATAAAGGTTCATCTTATCTTATCTTTAAACTGCCTTTTCATGACAAAATGGAAACTCATTTCTGTGGTATGTTAGGAATGAAAACAATAAATATAAGATAATATAAGATATTGCTTAATTAGTCCCACAGTGGGGAAATTTGCAGTGTACAGCAGCAAAGGGGATAGTGCAAAAAACAAGATGCATCAGCTAACTCAGTAAAAAGAGCTAAAGAAAGTGTAACAAAATATGAACCATTTTAATAGAAGGAAGTATAAAAATAGGAGCAGTATATACAGTATTGACAGTAAACAGACTATTAACACAGTTGCACAAGTGGAAAATGATATTGCAGAGTGAGAACGAAATCAAATTCCACCTGAAAATATTGCACAGTATGAATTACACCTTAGTAGTAATAATGATAATGATATTGCACATTCATTATACAGTATAGGGCAGTTATTGTCAGTTTTTGGTGTGTAAGTGTAAGTGGTCTACTGGTATCAGTGCTGGTTGTGGAGTCTGACAGCTGCAGGAAGGAAGGACCTGAGATAGAGCTCCTTCACACACTTTATGATATAATCACAGTAAATCAAACTTATGAGCACTAAGGCCAAATTGCTATCTTTATAAGTCAAAATTCATCATAATTCTGACTTTGTCAAATTTTGAGAGCTTGATTTGGAGAAAGGGAAGAGAGGAAAGGAAAGGAACATGATCAAACTTGGCTGACTGTAGAAAGATTTGTAAGCCTAATGAAACACTGCGTATTTTCTTCTGTGTTGACTTAGATTTCTGCAGAATGGATGCGTCATCAGGTACTTGTGGCAGGAAATGAGCCTTGCAGCTGTATCTTATTCACTTCCTTTTGATAGAGTGCTGATATATTTGTGTTGTCTTCAAGGGAGAGTGAACCATGTAAGTAATGAGAACAATTAAGTACGATTTTAAAATGTAAACATTCAAATTAAATTATCTTAAAGGAATATATCAGAATTTATTAGAAGCCTTACAAAGTTAGTTGGATTTTTTTCTAACAATGTGTGTTGAAAATTTGACTATATAGGCTAGTGCTTTTCTGGCTGAGGATTAAGGTCAGTAGTTGCCTGAAGAATTGTAGCTTTTTATGGTAAAGGATTTTGGTCCCTGATTTCTTTTTTTGCAGAAAATTATTTTTTGCTAGGTCTGAAGGTTACATCATTTTTGGACTGAAGACTGAATTTTGTAGAGGGAAAATGCCTTAAAATATGGAACTGGAAAGATATGTGTGATAGGGTGTAATGTAATAGCACAGTGGACAAAAAAAAACCCAAACAGTTCAGTAAAATGTATGAAAATAGAGATATCATTGTTGTCACAAACAGGAGACAGTATATTCTGTGTGTAGGCCATTAATGCAGTGCTGATTACTATAGGGATCATCATTAAATGGCCATTAACGCAGTGCTGATTACTGTAGGGATCATTATTAAATGTTGTATAACTTCTATTTCAGCAAGAAACATGAGTTACTTTATAGAGATGTAGGCTATTGTCCTGACAGTAGGATTAGGGTCAGTAGTTGGTTGAAGAATTATGGCTTATTGTGAAAGATTTTGGTCCCTGTCTTTTGTCAGATGGAAGGTTTTTGTTTTGTTTTTTTTGCTCGGTCTGAAGGTTACATATTTGTTTGGATTAAAGACTGAATTTTTGTGGAAGGGAAAATGCTTACAAAACTGGAACTGGAAAGATATGTGTGATATGTTTTAACCAAATATCACGGTGGACAAAAAAAAACCCAGTTCAGTGCACATATTGTAATCAACCAGAAACTGTCGAACATGAACTGATACACTGCAGGAATTACAGTATCTAGAGGAATCACCTTTTACAGTCACTAAGGAAGGCAAAACATCAGGACTTTTCATTGTCAGGTCTATTGGGGGGAATACAGCAGGTAACATATACTGTGAAATTATTCAGTTTTTTCGAGAAACTGATTTAAGATTCAAGATTCAAGATTCAAGCCCTTTGTCATTGTGTAGTACAACAAAATTAGATTGTGACAATCCCATAGGTGCTAATAAAAAGATAATACAATTAAAAAAAAGAGATAGTGCAATATAAATATAAAACAAATATATAAAAGATAATACAATATAAAATATAAAAATACAATATGTATATTGATGAGATGACAGTTTTTGCCAGATTACAGTTTTGCCAGATGATTGCACAAAGTGTCCGTCAGATAATTATATAGTTATTCCACAGCATCATATAATTATTGCACAGAGTGATCAGCATATGTTATTGCACATATCCGTAACAGTAGATTTACAGTATTTACATTGCACAAAAGTGACACAAAAGTGACCAACGTGTTACACTGCAGGAATTACAGTATCCAGAGGAATCACCTTTTACAGTCACTAAGGAAGGCAAAACATCAGGACTTTTCATTGTCAGGTCTATTGGGGGGAATACAGCAGATAACAGATACTGTGAAATTATTCAGTTTTTAAGAGAAACTAATTTAGTTAAACGAATCTAGAGTTTTCCTCATTATTATTATTCTTATTATTTTTAAGTTTTTATTTGTATTTATTTATTTATTTTTTGTTTCTGCACAATCTCTTGTTCCACCCTCCAGGTCAGTAGGGGGCGGTAATGCGCCTCAAACACAGTTCAGAGCCAATAAAGCGAGCTAACAGAGCTATAACCTACCCTGCCTGTGATTGGTTGGATTGGTTGAGTATAAGCATGAGGAGAGAGATTGGTTGGGGTTATCAGGATGAACCAATAAGAGGCAGGGAAGGCTGGGTGAGTCTTAATATCTCGTAAAGGAGAAAGAAGAGGAAAGTCTCCACAAAGAGCGGGAGGCGGGAGATGAGCTCATGTTTCAGCATGAGGTCACTAACTGGCTAACTTAACACAACACAACTCGCAAAACACAAAGATTGACAATTACCCATTGTACCAGCCGTGGTGAGTAGTTTTGTACGTTTCACCAAGACAGAAAACTTGTTTTTCTACATTCCCTGGTTCTCATTTTCCTCTCTGTGTGCAGCACGTGGTTTGTTTTCTTGCTGCATGTCTCGTGCTAATACCTCAACATACAACTTGCTAATGTTGTTTTTCACCATCTTATTTTTCCAGAAACCGCCTGGACTGGTGTGGAAAAAATGACCATAATACTTAGACTGCAAGGCCTGGATGTGAAGGCAGGTACTGAAGACATCCGGAGCTTCTTTGAAGGCATTCACATTCCTGATGGAGGAGTGTACATAGTGGGGGGAAGCCTCAGAGAGGCTTTTATTGCATTCAACAGTGAAAGAGAGGCTCAGCTTGCCATGCGGCTCACTGGGAATCCCCTCAAAGGGTCAAATGTGACTCTACACATAAGCAGCATGGAAGAGCTGGAGCAAAAACTCAAGTCACTGTTAAAGAGGAGAAGAACAGAAGAGAAGGAGAAGGAGAAACCCTCCCCCACGCTGAAGAGACCACACTTATCTCCACAGGAACTTGTGCCACATTCAAATGCATTCCCTAATAAGAGGAAGAAACCCTCCCCCACGACGCAGAAGAGATCTCAGTCATCTCCCGATGCAAATGTGCCACCATTGACTTCATACCCTAATGTGCATAATCCCAATAGTGAGAAGCTGACACAGCCTCTTAGTCCTGATGTTGCAAATCTGCAACCTTTAAATGCAAGCTCGCTTGATGCAAATACTGCCTTTCTTCTTGGGGTTTGTACTGTTCTTCAAGGTCTCCAGTCGTCCCTGCAAAGTGAAAACAATGAGGCCATGCAGAGAGTGCCTGAAGCTGACCGCACAGTGGCGTTTGATGAGGTGAGGACACCAAAGCAAACTGCGGTATCGAGGCCAGGTTACGTCAGGCTCTTCGGTCTGCCAGCCACCACCACAAAACAGGACATCTGCCGTTTTCTAAAAGGGTTGACGGTACAGGAAGCCATAGTGAATGTTGAGTTAGGACGTAAAAACATCTGCCTTGTGAAGTTTGCAAGCGCGCAGGATGCATGTGATGCTCTTCGCTTCAACAAACAGTACCTGGGCCCCATCAGTGTGGAGGTACGTGCAGCAACTGAGAAGATGTGGACCAGCGTGCTGCAAGAATGTGAAACCATTTTTGATGACGGGGAGAGAGTGAAACACAAGCGAGATCCTCGTCTGAGAACTGAAAACCACAAAGAAAAAAAACCTTATGCGCTGCAGGACAAAAGGCAATCTCTCAACCGGCTGCCATCTATATTACCAAAAAAGCCGAGACCTGACGGTGACTCAATATCTACCTCATCACCAACTATGGAGTACATCGTCATGGCCAGTAACATACCCAAAAATATGACCAAGACTGACATAAAAGAATTGTTTGGATGTCCAAATATCCCGCACACAAATGTACTGCATCTGCTCAACAAGGAAGGCAGCAGAACAGACACAGCTTTTCTTATTTTCAACCGCACTGAGGATTATGACTATGCAATCAATCTCACTGGCTGCCATGTGGGCTCTGATGCCATTGAGGTCTCATCAATCACTAAGAAGATGATGTGGGACATGATGGCCCAAACGCGTCACAGGAGTCTTGAGCATTGTCCGAAGACGGATGCAAAGAAGAGACCAAATAAAAAGTGGAAATCAGATCCAGTTGAGCCACCAGAAGAAGCACTGAGCACGAACCCGGGCCCAGCAGCTAGGACATGCATGTTTGTCAGTAACATGCCCGCAGATGTGCAGGAAGGTCACATAAAAAGACTTTTCTGCAAATACAAAGTGAGGCAGGATGACATCATCTTACTGCGTGACACCGATGGTAAAGGTATCGGTGAGGCCGTGGTTCAGTTTGAATCACAAAAGCTCGCTGCACTGGCAGAAACACTCCACGGTCTGGACTTCCTGGGGACACAAGTGATTCTCACTCGCATAAATGTGAAGCAGATGGAGGACATCTTGGCAAGACATGTTTGAGGAAGTTGGACATCAATGTTTCAACGCAGACACGGTGGCCAAAGACTGATTCTGATTTTTTTTCCGCATCCTCCAACTGGAATTCTGCTTGGCTGCATCAACCTACGGACGTTTTTTTTGTTACGAATTGTTTTGTACTCATTAAATGTTTTCATCATGCTCAATAATCACTGAGCATTTCTTCACATTCCCTCTGTGAACATTTCATACATTAAAAAAATATATTTTATACCGTTATCAACTGTCCAGTGATGTGCTTGTATATGGATTTATATCTGAAACGTTGGAACAGGATCTACTTTGAAACTGCTGGGGGCTTTTGTGCTGCAGAAGTGTATGATGATGGGAAAGAATCAACTTCACTGTCAGGAGGAAATATACAGATGTGCTTTATACAAGCTTCTCAGCAATATGGCATTTGATTTGAATGCTCTCCAGGTCTGGATAAGTATGGAGAAAATATTTGTATCTCCAGGCTATTGCTCATATTCTGTTTTCTAAAATATGACCTTCAGAATTTCTAAGAATAAATTGATCATACAAGCAGCAGAGTGTATTTCATGGCGCTTGGAGCAGCCAGCCCAGCCAAAATGTTTACCACTGTGTCAGAGAGCATGGGCCAGAGCGAGCTTGATGTCGTCGAAAGCAAGGTCAGAAGTAGGCTATGACGTGTGACTGAACACACACCCCTATGCAGAGCTGCCTCTACGCCCGTATGCCACAGCCTGCAAAACAGCTCCGCCCCAAGTGGGAGATGTTTGACGGTGGAATGTTGTCCAACTTTCTGTTTCTGGGCTGTGGACTGAACTGCCACAACTGGTAAATGCAATGTTTTCTGAGGGCTGGCTTGACAATCCCAAATATAAAATAAATAAAATCACGAGTTAGGAACTGAAGAATGTATTTTTAAGGAAATAATTGGATTTCAAAACACACAATTTTCTCCATTAGTTTTAATAGAACAGGGCCAAGGAAAATTAACACTGGTCATACACTTATGTTCAGTTAAAGCTGCTGAAAACATGCACAAGTAATTATGTGTAAAATGTATATAAACCTTCCCATATTCTAAAGAAGTTAAAAACATTAAAAAAATAAAACTACTAAGTAGCAACAGAAAAAAGCTATGCCTAAACGCATAAACATTTACCAAAAAAATCAAAGATGAACTCCTGCACAGTCACGACTGACGCATACACAGGACGGCGGGATGAGAAGATCGAGGTGTCACATCTTGTGATTGTCATTTGTAATACCTGGAGGGACCGTCAGAGTACCTGGATTGACCTGCAGAGAGACAACATTCCAGAAAACACATTAAAAAGGGCAGAACATAGAAAGATGCTTCACTTACATTTTGACTTCCGTGTTATTTAAAATTTCTTTGGTGTCTTCCAATCAACAAATACCATGACATGACCTTCTACATTTGATTCACGGATGCATCAAATGGAAAGGTTGAGAGGAGACTTGGTGCTTTACGTACCTGAGAGACCACTTGAGAATCGGTCGCCAGTACCGCCGAGCAATCTGGAGGATGTAGAGGAGAAGCTTGTGGAGTTCATTGAGAAGCTGCTCAGACTAGGACCGCCCTGAGGAGGAAATGAAGACAGAGGAGACGATGCACACGGTGTCAAATACACTTTTACTTGTTCCAATCAACTAATCAGATAATACAACTGCGAAATCTGGACACATGCAAATCTGGTTTTGTAGGCTAGATCTTATGATTTCTGTTTTAACATTTGAGGATTGTGTTTGAGTAAAAACAAGCTCCATACCGTCGATACACTCCTCAGTCTGTACTCCATCAGCACATCTGTTAGTTTCTGTGTCACCTTCAGCACCAGCTGTGCGTCACTCTCATTCTCTATCCGGAAAGTATCCTAAAAAATAATTTACGTAAAGGACAAATATGAGTAATTGAACAAAACAAGTGACACTTTTAAGTTAGGGGGGAAATTATTGTGAGAAATGAGATGCGTACCAGGTAAGTGAGTAGTGTGTTAGAGAGGTTGCTACTTTCTGGAGCTGCTCCCATCAAGCCCGGCCTCTCCAGTGGCTTGTCCATTGGTCTGCCCATTAAGCTGCTCCCCATCTGGCTGCCCCGGTACTCATCAGGATGCATTCTGCCTTGGTCGTCATCGAGTAGTCCACTCCTTCCACCACCTGATCCAAAATCACCTCCAATCCCACCTTGGTAAGGTCTTCGATCCATACCAGAGTCGAGGGAGTCCTGCCTGCTCAAGTAATCAAATCCTCCGTAGCCAGGCTCCCCATAGTCTCCCCCTGGATAGTCAGAGAGAGGACCGTCCTGAGGAGGATACTCCCCTGGAAACCTCGGCTCAGAGAACCTGGGACCTGACAGACCTGTCACATTTAAATACAGTAATTAAATAGAAAAACAGCATACACACGTACAGTATTACAGATTATGGTTCAATGATAAAAATGACTCACCAAAGGGAGGTCCCTTTAATCCCATCCCTGGTGCTGGTCCTGGAGGCATAGGTTTAGGAATAGCAGAACCTGTGAGAGAGGACATGAGAGACATTCACAACTCCGGTTACCGACCGACAGGACATCCTTTATTATTAAAACTAATTCATAGCAGAGTAACTTACGTAGTCCTTTGAAAGCCAGTACTTCACAGGGCTCCTTCAGGATCACCTAAAAGCCACGACAGAAACAGAAGAATGTCAAATCCACAATCATGATGTATAAAATAAGTAAACCAACAGCTCAAATGTAAACATGGGACATTTTAGGACTTGAATATAAGTAGAGATGCACAGATTTTCTTGACCGTTTTACAATTTTTTAAAAGTCTGACCTGCTGATTCAGATTTCCTTTATAAGAACTTAACTGACAGCAGTCACAAAACACTGTTGTGCATTTTCTTTCATGGAAATTTGAAATTCATTTGTATGTTCATAACAAAAACGTTGACTATTAAATAACAAAAATAACTAAATTGCACTAAGTAACAGGACCTTCTCTCACTCAAGCAAATCTCAAAATAGAAGTGCTCCAGGTTACTGCACAAATAAAATCTAGATGAAAATTAATTACAGTGTATCTGAGTTTATCTAACGGGTTTCATTTTCCTGTGTGACTGTGACGTAAGACCATCATGCGGAGACTGATCAGCTGACAAACCGGTGCATCTCTAAATATAATAATCTATTATTTTGAAAATTCAGGAATGCTGACCGATACTAGCACTACTTCAAAGACACCACTGCCTCCTCATTGATTTTAATGAGACCGTGATGGCTCATAAAAAAAAAAAAAAAGCAGGTTTGTCTGTTAAAAAAATGTGTTATCTGACTCCATATTTGCTGCAATGCAAGGCAAACACACATCCTTGATTGGTGGAATCATATCATTGAGATGGAAGATAAAACTTATAAACTAATGCTGTGTTAACTTTAGAATTGCTCTAATGCTTAATAAGGCTTAAAGTTCATGGATGTAGCACTTAAATGTGACCTAGTTCTACCACCACCAGTACTACTTCTAGATCATATTTCATCGTCTCATCAGTACCTGCAGCAAAACCCCCAGGCTAACGCATCTCCTTAACACAGACATTCATTTCCAATGATCATTATAAGCAAGACAATCTAGCCAATATTACATTCTTTTTTTGACCCAGGAGGATAAAAACTTTTTTATGCCACAGCTGCAGTGATATGGGTCTGACACTCACCTTGAGCTGTCCCCTCCCCTCTGTCTTCTCCACCTCGGCTGAGACTTCTTTGATTGCCTTCCTTACAGAAGGGTCTCTGACGGCGTCCTCCTCTTCCTGGGTCACCTTGTCAGGGTGGACCTTTTTCTGTGTTCAAAGGCAGCGAAATACACAAATATTACAAATAGCATCACAATAATCTCGCCTTTGAGGCAGATTAAGAAACCAGCAATACTCACCAAGTATCTGAAGCTGTGTTTCCAGCCCTTCACGTGGGCGAGCATGTCGTGCTGCAAGCGGGAGACGGCGCAGAGTTTACACTGGTAGTGTGGCGGGACAGATTTACTGGGGCTGCGGTACTCCCACACATACTGAAGACCTGTAGACACATGATGATCATTGATTATGTAAATGTAGGAATTAGATTCCATATGGAAGGGGAAGGAGATGTTTAGTTAGTAGATGTTTACCAATGACACACTCGGTGACCCCTTTCAATAGTTTGCTGAGAGAGGCCATGGTCTGGATCGATGCCCCTTTGGAGAATACTGGAAAACACAACAGTGGTCAACACAAAGCAAAAGCTTTATAATGACCCACAACTGATAAACAAGTGAGACAACGAGGTCCAAAAGACTAGTTCAGCGAGCCACTTTGTTATAAGTTTCTGGGGAGAAACCTGAGATCATAATAATCATCGCTGAGAAGACACTGAAGGTAAGAAAGTGCGTTGTGTTCTTACACTACCTGCAGTGTCTGCTGATGACCAACGAATTATATTCTGTCTATATGAACTGAACAACCATTAGCAACCCAAACTCCTCGTGTGCTTTTGAAGCCTGGGGGAAGAGCGGGAACAGCGGTTCTCAGCTAACCCCCATTTAGGCCCGAACTGCGCTGCAGGACACCAGCTCCCACGATGCATCGCCTCTCAATGTGTCCAACCACAGGAGAACTTCGCTTCTGGGTCACACTAATGAAGCAGTCCAAGTGCGAACGCACGATAAAATCCTGCATAATTTAAAATACTCTGGTAAACAGGTAAGGTTTACTCAGATTATAAATAATATAATACGTCACTCAAGCCAGTGTAGCACAAAAATGAATACTGCATTAAGCAGTGTTAAAAAATATTTTATGATGGAAAAAAAAACAGCACAAAAAGTGCATTAAAACTTAAAACCAATGCAGATGCATGGTTGTATCACTGTATGTGCCGCTGCTGTAAGACCACGTGTAGGTATCACTCGGGACTAGTGGAGCTCATGGTGCTGCTCTTTAATGTAGCAACATCTTAGGAGAATGGGTTGACATTTCTAAAGTTGTTTAGTATTTCTTAAAACCATCTAAATGTTAAAAATGTTCTAAAATTAATACTCGAGAATGTTTATTACTGCAGTGGCAAACACATATTTCCAACCATGGATGGCACCACAACAGCCCCCGTCTCTGAGAGTGTGAGTCTCAAAGAGTGGTGAATATGCCACCACCACCCATGACGTGAAGCAGGGAAATCAAGATTTCAAGCTTCAACTCTCAGCCGTGGCAGTGGCACGTGTATAAAAGGACTTACCTATATCAGCAGAATGCTGCGGATGCTTTCTCTGTCAGTGGAGGGAATAATCCCACATGAAGGAGAGAGACACATACAGGCATTAGTGACAGGGTGACACACAGCAGAGGACTGAACTCCTCGTCCATGTCCGCCACACTATATATGCCACAGAGCCATTATTTCCCTTATTCTCCATGACCTCTGCATCAAGCAGCGACAGTCAAAGAGACAAAGTGTTTAAATGGCATCTAAATCATGTAGTCTGGTGATCAGTCTAAATTCTCATTAAATGAGAATGTAGAACAGCAACGCTTAAATTATGAAGGCTGAAAGTTCAATATCCAAATGTGTATTTTCCCAGGAGAATGAAATTGATATGTTGGACCAAGTCTCTTCTCTCTCTTCTTCCACTCAGTGTTGTGGCCTTACATCCAGTGTGTTGTGTTTGGGAGCCCTGGATTGAAGTTTGACGTGATGATGCGATAACAACTAAAAACATTCAACCGTTTTTCAGGAAGAGCAAAGAGGAGAGTGTTGTCAGTTTGAATCATAAGCTGTATAAAAATATGGCAGGTAGTTCCTGCAATATTTTGTAGCCTGTATTTGGATTTCTCTCTTGCTACCATCATGGCTTTTACTAAACCAGAGAGAAGGTGAATTTCACAAGGGAAATTAAAAATGCTGTATGTGGCTCATAAAAGTAAAATATCTGTAATAAAAAAAATAATCCTTGTGTGTTTTATGAATTAACATATACAACAAATTCCCAAGTTTAACAGTGTGGAATTCTTGCACCGAATTTCATTAGTGTTTGCAGTAATCACTGCAGGGATAGTCTGTTTTGCAGCTGATTTACATATTATCAGGGTTGACCCGAATGCTTCGAAGCTTCGACCGTTGCCATGGTATTCGACCTCCACATCACTATTTGAATGCTCCGTTTTATTTCTTTTTTTGAAATAGGGGAGATGGAGACAGACGGACAGAAGAACATGTCAGCCTGCTGCGATACCCCGCGCCACGAAGCTTTGAATACCTTCGATTAATTTCTCCCCGAAGCTTCGAAGCCCAAAAAAATAGTATTCGGGACAGCCCTACATATTATGCAACAATGCATTTTTAAGAGAATTCCCTGCAGGAGCCCTGCTAAACATTAGGTCTTTTGAACGTGACAGAAACTCAGAAGTAAAAACTGAGTAGCCTGCCTTTAGGCCTTGGTTCAGAGAACCCAGGTCACATCACACATAAAGCTCAATGTCAAAATCTGAGAAGAAGGTAAAACTTTAAGCAGTTTCAGAAGAAATGCAGCATTTGTGAAGTCGACGAACTGGACTTTTGCAAAACTGGTGCTTAGAAATTCCTTTAAACCACAACAGTGATAACAAAGGCCACACAATGTGAGGCCCAGACCACTGAGTGGGGTCTTCATACACCAGGGTGCAAATACAACCAAGCCTGAGGCTGGCACCAAGTCCACAGGCCAAGGACTGCTGCCGCCGCCTGGCTCTCCATCAGGCATCACGCCTGCCATCCTCTGCACGCCGTCATCACCAAACAGAGGAGCTTGTTTAGCGGCAGGCTGCTGCTCCCCAAGTGATCCACAGACAGACTAAGGAAATCCTTTGTCCCCGAGCCATCAAACTGTACAACACCTCTCTAGGTAGGGGTGTGGGGGGACAAAGGAGGACGGTCTGCAGGACAGATAATAATGCACACAGTGCACTTTCATAGACTAAGCTACTGGAGTTACCCTGCACTATACTACTTTTTAACAATCTCTTCTGCACTATATGCACTTTTTTAATAGTCCTGTATCACAGCTGTTACTCTGCAATATATTCAGTTTTAATAGATTTCTTCATCTCCTTGTGTTTTTATATCTGGTATATTTTTTTTTGTACTCTGCACTACTAACATTTTTACTGCCTTTTTACTAACATGTTTTGCACTATGGAACTGTGATGCTGGAAACTTTAATTTCCCTCAATAAAGTTACTACCTATCTATCTATCTATCAATGTACACATCTATCTATCTATCTATCTATCTACCTATCTATCATCTATCTATCTATCTATCTATCTATCTATCTACCTATCTATCTATCTATCTATCACAACAGCCAGTGTACACTATTATTCATAAGAATAAAAAAGATCAAAAGGAAATCCTGTTTCCTTCATGAGCGATCAGCCTCACATGTAATAGGAGTGACGTTGTATTAGTGGTGTAACGTTACATGTAACGTCGTTACTGTGGTGCTTAACGTTACCCTGGCATTCCTCCTCTGAGTCGGCCCATTCTTTTTAGATGCCAGCTGGTTGACTGAAGCCTGGGCCTCCATCTCTTCAGCTGTTCCACTGTGGAGACAAAGGAGATCCAATCAAAACAACACAAGTAGCTACCCTTCAACACAGAGACACACTCTCACTAGTCGTCACAGCGTTATGATGATCTATGATCTGATCTTACAGCATATTGACGGTTTCATGTCAGGCCCAGCCAAAGCCTTCATTTACACACTCTTTAACAACATTACATGATCTGTGAACCATATCTAAGCAAGTCTAAATATTCATAAGCATCTCCACTAGTTAAACGGACATATTAGGTAACTCACCGGAGATGTTTTAAAACAAACTGAGCGCTTCTTTAAAGCACAAAGTCGACAGAGAACAGGAACAGACTGATGCTATAACCACAATGGACCCGGCCGGAAGCCGCTTCGGTGGGAATAGAAAGCAAATGCTTTTGCCTGTCTAAAAAAAGACGAAATGTTATTAATTTTACCTTTACAACAAAAAGACCATCAAAAATAAATTCAATGGAGCATTTTCGGAAATAATACGTTTCTTTTTCTTCTTATTTTTCATTGTATTCATTAATAATTGTTATATTTTTAAAGGCACTTGTGAGGACAACTAAGCAGTGCGTTTGTTTTGTGAACCAGGGTTTGCCGGTATACCTTACTGGAGCGACAACATTGAGCAAGATATGAAAACGTTTATATTTATAAGGCAACTTGGGGGAGAAGCTATTTGTATTTTATTAATTCTAATGACAAGTAGGCGCATAAAATAGTCATAAAGGTTTTATATAATGTATAATATATATAGTTTATATTGTAAGCCCCGCCGCCGTTGGGCTCTGAACGTCTAACGGTCACTACGTACGTTACGTTGTACACAAAGTCAGAGGTAGTGATGGGAATTCAGGCTCTTTTTAGTGAGCCAGATCATTTGACTCAGCTCACCAAGAAGAGCCGGCTCTTTCGGCTCCCAAACGGCTCTTCATTTTAACACTTCTGCCTTTTTATAATTCAGCCAAATCTAGCGCTGTTTTGACCTATGATTAGTATGTGTGCAGATATATCACTTAAATTATTCAATATAATTATACTAAACCTTATAATTTCCAGAATACCATAATTTTGCATGCTGTTTCGTTTCCGACTCACTCATCTTGTCTGCTATTCGCGCACCGACTCCTCTCTCTTTCTCTCCTCCTCTCCCTCCTGCTCTGTACCTGTAGACCGTCAGCGCGCCGTGCACCCCTGCCCCCCCCGCGCCCCTCCATGCTTGATCGTATAATCCTTGTCTCTCATCACCTGATTGGTCGCACGGACGTCATTAACACAAGATTCAGTCACAGTCAGTGCATGGAGTGCCCGTGGTGCAGAGAAGATCGTCCTATCATTCTGCCTTGGATAAATAAAAAATAAAAAAAATAATAAAATAAACGGCTCTTGGACGGGAGCCGGCTCTTATGGTTCACTTACAAGAGCCGGCTCTTTGGGCCGACTCGTTCTTGACGACGCATCACCAGTCAGAGGACCCGAGGCATCAACACGAGACTGAACACTGAACATGTTCTGTTTCATGTGTTGATAACTGTTAGCAGGGAGCTACTCTTTAGCTGTAGGCACCGAGTGAGTGTTTGTTGTTGCTGTATAAACAGTGTAAACACGGTGGTAAACAAGACTTTTCTCCTGTGGTAGGTGAGTAAAATAAAGAGGAACTGTCATACATGATGCTGAACCATGGTACCAGACAGTTAGCTACCAGCTAGCTAGCTTAGCTAACGTTTATACAGGTGCAGCTGTTATGTTTTATGCATTGGTATAGCACATTTCAGCAACAGGGCAATTCAAAGTGCTTTACATGGTCATTCAATAACATTGCGACAAAGTGCAAAAGAACATTAAGACATAATTAAAACAGTTATAAAAACATTAAAGATTAGAAAATAAAAACAAGCTGAAAACAAAAGCTAGGATAAAAGCTAAAATAGAATATAACACACAAGAGTAAAAGCTCTAGTGCAGTATATAAGATCATTATCTGGTTTAATGAAAGGCAGCAGCAAACAGGAAAGTTTGAAGCTTTGATTTAGAAGAACTCAGAGTTGGTCCTGCAGGTTTCTGGGAGCTTGTTCCAAACATTTGGTGCATAAAAACTGAACGCTGCTTCTGCATGTTTAGTTGTGACTCTGGGGACACTAAGCAGACCTGATCCAGATGACCTGAGAGGTCTGGATGGTTCATAACATAGCAGAAGATCAGAAATGTAATTTGGCCCTAAACCATTTAGTGCTTTGTAAACCAGCAGGAGTATTTTTGAAATCAATTCAATTCACTACAGTCTATGTTTTAATACTTCAGCCGTCCAGTGCAAACATATGCCAGTGGTCAGTATGGTTCTCTTATTATTATGCACTCAATCTGTTCCTTCATCTCACCTGCATTGCCTGGTTACAGACAGCAGACTGAAGAGAGATGAAGTCCAAGAAGAAGAAGAGACAGGATGACTTCCAGAAGGTCAAGTTAAAGGTGGGAAAGACGAAGCCCAAAGCTGATAATGCCACCAACACCAGCTTCCGCTCAAAGGGAATCCATCTGACTGAGCAGCTGAAGAGGGACACAAGTGGCCCCACCACACACAGACATCTTGGCATCAATGTAAGCTCTTCACTTGTGTTTCACTTGTCAACAAACACATGCTTTTCACTACAAATTAATTTTTTCGAAAACTACAATTTTCTCTATTTTCCTTCTACTTCACCAGGACCTGCTGTCTCAGCTCCACCATCACAATGCCAATGTGAAAAACAGTGCCTTGTTGGGTTTGAGAGAGTTGCTGTCCCTTAACCCCTCTTTGTTAGAGCAGCATCTCTCTCGCCTGCTTTCTGAAGTGGCAGCTGTTTTCACAGACAAGGATGGCAACGTCCGTGTGGCGGCTACACGTGTGCTCAGGTTAGTGTAGTTAAAGTGATACAGGATACAACAACACAGTAAAACAACACTTGGCTTCTGTGTCTTTCTTAAATAGCATGGGCTAAACTGTCTAAAATTGTTCCAGGTTCATCGCACAGTCTGTGCCTGCAGAACGAGTGGCTCCATTTTTCCCCGTCCTCAGCGCCCACCTGTCGTGTGCCATGACCCACATCGAGGCCGGCATCCAGGAGGACGCCATGAAGATCCTTGATGTGTTGCTGGAACACTACCCTGCTCTGCTAGCAGCTCGGCCTGCAGTACTCCTCACTAACTTCCTAGAGTTAATCTCTCACAGGCAAAGCAGTGGAGGAGCCAAAAAGGCCCAGGATGCTAAGGGACGGACCTGGGCACTGTCAGTCAACCCCAGCAGGGCTGTGACTAGTCAGCAGTGGCGTCTCTCTGTGCTCCTCAGGTATGAAGGCCATGTGCACACAGATTCTGAAGGATTTAGTTAAGTTATAATTCCAGCTGCTTATCTTTTTGTTTTGTGTCACTTGTATTTCAGGCTTGGACGTTTTCTGCAGGCAGTGGTTGAGGAAAGACCAGTGGAGGAAAGTGATAATTTTTTCCCAACTGAAGGAGTATTTGGCTCCAGTGGAGAGGGCAGGCTTACACCTCTGGATCTCAACTGGGAAGAGCTCACCTACAGCAAGGTTGGAGTGAAGGTGTATGAGCATTCTGGAGCAAAACCAACTCCACGGTCCACTTTTAGACTCAGGTACTATACTGCAAACTCAAGGAATAGGAATCAGAGACAGGATTTTCATAACATAAGACATAACAAATAAGTGGGAAGTGAACACGCCATGACCGCGCCCACTTATGAGACAGATAGTGTATACCATTTCAAACCATTGGCGGAGCTTATAATGCGTCATCTTTGTTATAGAGCATTTTTGAAATAACTAACATAGTTTCAGTTGAATTTAAACAATTACATTTCATGTTAAACATATTCTTTATTCTATTTTCTCACTGTGTAGACTCGAGGTGGACCTTGGACCCATAGTGGGTGAGGGTTTGGACTCAGCTGAGGCAGTTCAGAGCTTTGCAGCCACACTGGTGCCTCTTCTGCTAGAAGTGTGGGTAGAAGCCAGCACCAGTGACTGTCCCTGGAACAATACTGAGGGCTCTCACCTGCTCACCCCAGACGCCATGTCAGTGATGTTCCAGGTGTTGTCTATTCTGCAGCTGCTGAGAAAACTGGCACCACAGCAGGAGCACCAGGATGCACTGGTGAGGCGAGGAGCAGACAAATATTACACAGTAGTTTTTGTACAAGGAAAGGTTTACTAAAAATGCGTTGTCCTTATTGTAGGATGCATGGTTCTACAAAGAATACCTGGGAGATTTTAAGCAGCACTTCATGAAAAACTTTCCCTATGGAGCTCGGGACACACCCAAACATAAAAAGAAGGTTGATCTCAAAAGGTAAGGAATATCATCATCCTTTCTTCTCCCCTTCCTTAAAGCAGCAGTCGGTAACTTTGCAAGCAAATATGAAAAAAGTTACTTTTATAAAACAGTCACTATATCCTGACAGAAGTGCATGAGACAGCTAATCTGTCAAAAAAACGTTCCTGTGTCCTCCTGTGCTCCTAATGGCATTTGCAAGATTTCACTGCACCTGAAGGAAAACAACCAATGAGAGCTGACTAGTCTCCGAAGCAGCTGTCAATCACTGCTTGCGGACTCCAATCAAACTGTCAAACCAGGCAGCGCTGATCAAATATGAATCAATATTCTGTTACTGTAACGCTTATGTCTCGCCTCAAATGTTTTCCGAAACATATTTTAGTGTACTGTTAAGCTGTAAAATGATAAAGTCTGCTCCGGGCGGTGGATGGAGCTTGGTTCTGGCTAGACTGTTTTCAACATGGTGGCCTGGTCACAAACTTTCTGCCTAGTTTGACAGTTTGATCGGAGTTTTGAGTGCAGTGATTGACAGTTGCTGTAGAGACTCCTCGACTCTGATTGGTTGTTTTCATTCAGGTGTGGTGAAATCTTGCAAATGCCATTAAGAGCACTAGGAGGAGGGTAGTGTCTAGAAGGTAACCCGCAACATCGAAATATGTTCTGAATTCCTCAAAAATTTGCAAAAACTCTCGCTGCACGACGACCTATCCTAACCGTAACTATTCCAGATCAATGCCTAACCTTAATCATCTTATGAGAGTTTCCCCAACGTGTGGGTTCCCTTCTAGACCCATGAGGAGGCAGAGGAACATGATTTTTTTTACAGATTATCTGTCTCATGCACTTCTGTCAGTGACTGTTTTATAAAAATAACTTTATATCATATTTGCTCCGAGTTACTGACTGCAGCTTTAGTGTTTTAAATCATCATTAAACTACCCGGGATCTGTAATCATTACTTCTGTTATGAAGACTTTTATTAGCTCTACCTACTGTAATCCCACTGCCCTTCCTTTAGGAGTAAGCAGACTGCAGCCGTCCCAGGATTGATAATGGAGCCTCTGGCCCTAAACATCACACTTTGCCAGGTCATGGTATCACTCAGTCAGAGGCAAGGACTCGGCCGAGAGACGGACGGAGACTGGCTGACACCTCTGAGGACGTTTGTCCGAGACACTCTGGGCAGCGATGTGAAACTCAGCTACAGGCAGCTCCACATGCTGCTGGGTACCGTGTGGAAGATGGTGCTCACACAGAGGAGCAAAAGTAAGCATGTGCTGTGTATTTGTGAAAGTGTGTCTGATTTCAGTAAACAGAAAAGCATGAATTCAATAATATTCCAAGAGTTTGAAGAGACCACAGAACACACATATAAGTGTTTATTTCAGTGACAAGATTATGGGTTGATATCCAGATACTAGTATGAACTAGAATATATTTTTTATGTAATTTGAACATTGATATCTGTATGTATGTTTGTATTTGTGCAGCAGTGACAGAGGAGCTGTTGGCAGCGGTGTATATCTACTATAAGCAGAGGCAGCTGTCTCTCCAGACACGATCTCTGCTGCTGTCTTTCTACAGCAAGCTCTACCTGCAAGAGCAAGGACATACACACATAGCGAGGTAACCTCAGTCATCGTTTTTCAACAACCTATTTACACAGCTAAACGTAACACAGCAGGAGCTCCATATTGTAGAATACCTGTTTTGAATATTAAATTAGATTTTTATGAATTCAAATCCAACTTGTTGTAGAAAACATAATATTCTTGCACAACAGCATAAGCATCTCACAAGCTCAGCTTTTGTGTGTTGTAAGTACAGACCAGTGACTGTTTAGGGAGCAGTTTGTTCATCCAGTCAAATGCTGGAAGGGTTAAAGGGGATCATGTGTGTATAGTCGACATGAAATCATGTCTTACTCAAGCTAATTCATCCAGGACAGTGCCCTTGCTGAAAACGAATAATTCTTATTTGTAAATATAGTGGATAACAAAGACATTTTTCCACTCAGGTGTTAAAACGCAGTGTTCTAATATTCCTTATTTATGTTTTAGGCCTATAAGAATGTAACAAAAACATATTTACATTATTTGTCTGTGGAGGCCCAAAGGAAAATTCTTAAAGGAACAGTGTGTAGGATTTTTACGTTACCTGAAGGCCACCGTAGTTCTCCGTCATGCTTGTGAAACTGCTGTAATGTGAGCCGAGTGCAGAGTGCAAAACTGTGGTACCACCAGTCGCCGTTGCTCCTAAAGTAGAGCTAATATGGTAAGGATGGCCTCTGAGCAAGGCGAACTGTGTTACTGCGGTTTTGTGCTCGATGGCTCACGTTACCACAGTCTTGGAAAGGGAGGAGTGAGCGGAGGGGTATTCAGTTGGTTGCAATCTGCAACCACACCACTAGATGACACCAAATCCTACAATCTGTCCCTTAAGATTCAAACCCTTCCACTGTGCCTTTTATATCCTGGCACATTTTACTGTAACTCTGGCTGCCTTTGGTTTACGTGCACATCTTCATGTCATCCCTCCCTCTGTCTCTCTGAAGGAGCAAGGTGCTGTGTCGTTGGTTGGCGTCTCTTCCTGTGCAGTTGGCCCAGCTGGGCAACCGTAACCCTGCTCTCTCTGCACGACTTCTCCTGTCCATCCAGGCTGCTGCTTCTCGAAGACACAAAGACCTGCTCAACAGTCTGCACACGCACGCTTGCAGACTCTACGGTACGCACACTCAATTAGACGGACAAACAGAGAGACAATAATAAACATTATTTATAAAGCACCTTTTAAAACACAGTTACTAAGTGCTTTACAATTAAAAACAGAACACGTTTATACATGAGAAAGAAATGGACTAAAAGCCAATAACTAAACACATAGAAACACAAAAAGTAAAACAAACTAAAAAGTCCATAAAACATAAATAAAATCACAGAAAAGCAATTTTAAAAAAAATAATTTTAAAGACGAGCTAGAGTTTGCAGCCCTGATCTCCACAGTCTAGGAGCCCTGACACATCTGAGGATCTCAGGGTGCAGGAAGAAACATAGGGCAATAAGAGATCTGATAAATAACTTGGGGTGAGGCCTCTCTGGGCTTTGTAAGTAATCAAGAATATTTAAAAATCAATTCTAAAAGCAACAGGTGGCCAGTGTAAAGAAGCCATGGTGGGTGAAATATGGTCATGTTTCCTAGACCGAGTCAAAATCCTAGCAGCGGAGTTAGGTTTTGTGATATCACATATAATTGTTGATATTAGATATAAGGATCAGATTTATACCACAGCCAACTTTCACCAACTTTCTTGGACAAAAAACTGTTATTGCACTGATGTTTGTGGTTTGAAACTTGTTGCACCTCTGGACACACCTCAGTCAGCGATGCCCCATCAGGTGTTTTCCATTCACCAACTGGCAAATACCTGATGTTGCAGCCACTGGTCAGGGTGTGGTCAGAGGTTGAAAGTTTGAAACGTTCAACCCAAAGAGAGTCATAGTAGTCTTGCTCTATATCTGGCTTGGTAAATCGCCAGTCTAGCTTCTGATTTAGGATTAATTAAAGGGAGATGCAGTAAAAGCACGCTCTCTCTTACTACTGAATTAATGAAAAATAAATGAATTCACACTTGTGAAAAATACATAATAATTTCCATATGCATTTAATACAATACAGAATGCAACCAAGAGAACAGAAATATGAACCACAAGTTGCACCATAATTTCCCTAGGAGGCGGTGTAACTCCATGTTTCCCTCCCGCCAGATAACTTTGTAAAACTGAACTACAACCAGAGGCGGAAAGCGGTAATAAGCCCGGACATATCCACTGCTCCGAGGCTGGTCGGGTAGTTAGGCTGGTGTGTGACAGAGGGGGCCGTGAGAGGAGGGGGCCGGATAGAAACTGCTGCAGAGCCAGCGATTCAACATCACAAGACTCCTTTTGTCTGAGGGCTTCTGACATCAGCATGTGCGTCAGAGACAGACTGAACACCACGCACACAGACATTATCTGAGCCCTCACTGTCGTGGCCATGCCTGTCTCTCTGTCCCCTTTATAACTAGTCCGAGCATATTCTGGTTTTCCTGGTATCTCTTTAAATTTCATGGTAGGGCTTCATCTTGTATCCCCAGAGGGTGCAGTGCATTGCTATCTCTGTGTAATCACACAAAAGTGTATGTGTGTGTGTGTGTGTGTGTGTGAAGATCCACAGGAAGGAGTTGTGGCGCTTTTACCAATAGAGTCCCAGCAACGAATGGTGCAGCTGCTCTACTTTCTACCCAAGATGCCCCAGACTCTTCTGGCCAATCTGAGCTGCTGCTGCACCACCGGACGATTGTCTGCCGGCCTCACCGCCTCTCTGATTCGTATCGTACACCTTCGGTGAGCTTGAAAACCCCCCCATACACCTGCAGAGGCCCCATTAACTCAATTTATAGGCATGTTTGTTAAAGGAGACACTCCTGTTTTGGAAAGAGATGTTTGACAGTGCAGGAATGCCCTCACTTTTTGAGTCCAACAGTTAAACTTATCAGGTAAAGGCACTCAAAGCACTCTAGCCTGCCACCATCAGATGGCAGTATTGCGCTTTCACAAATGAATTCCTGGCATTTTTTTCTGGGTTTCTAACCTGCTTGTTGACAGGTGCTGATGTGAATGTCCTGTATATTTGATATTCAACCTACAATAAAAACAGTTTTTATATTTTTATTTTCTGTTACACACCCACAGCTTATCTCTCCATGTACTGGTGTGTGTATCTGCATGCGTTTGTGTGTTTGGCCCTCTGCTTGTGCCAGTGTTGTGCAAATTTTGAGGGGAGGGAGTGCTGAGTTCAGATGGGATGTGTGTGTAATGGATATGATACAAAGAGCTCTTTGGGAGGCTGGAATGCAGAGTCGTCATGGACTATTGAAAAGACAGTTCAGTCTGCATGTGCCTCCCGGGCTTCACAAAACACACTTGTTATTCACTCGCATTTCCTACAGTTACAGATCTATCTTCCCCTCGGGACAAGGAAGATTTTATTTCATAACTATATTTCCGTGCACCATTATCCTCAATATGATGCTCTCACAAAACATCGTGAATAATCATAAGGAATGTGATGAGGAATTTATGAGCAGGAAATTGTTATCAGGAAATTAATGGAAATGGTGTGCCCAAAAAATGTAAAAATGTTTCCAGCTTTGTGTTTAACGCAGATTTTGAGTTGATAATTGTTGACCGTGTTCACTGATTGTGTCCTCTAGTTCGTCTCTGAGTGGCTGGTCGGTCGGGAGCCAGGAAGCGGCTCTGCAGGACGTGGACTACATCAGCTTCTTGTTCTCCGCTCTGACGGGATTCTCGTCCACCAAGCTGGCCTCCCTGCAGGAGGCCGACGACGAGAGCATCCTGCCTCCCTCCCCTCTCTCACCTCTCAGCCTCTACCCCACGCCACTGGAGCAGTTCACACATCACTGGGATGTTGTTGAGGTGCGTTCACTAGCACAGTCTTTCCTATAATCAACCCAAACCTCACATACAGTCTAACTCTTACCAAAGCCGCTGCCAAACAGGAAAAACTTGGACGCAACATTGAAAATGAATGTAGAAGGGGACTAGGAGGTGAAGGAAGAAAAGTCATTGTTTTGAAAATTGAAAAGTGTTGATATTCTGGACACAGCTGTGGTCTTTCAGTCCCCCTCTGGTCCCTCTCTGTCTCTCATATAGAGCTCAGAGGGTGGAAGCTTTATCGTGGCACCACGGCTGTGAGGGGAACCTTTATCGCGTTGCGCAGGTTGGAGATGCGTGGTTATCGGGCATAGCGGATATGCACAAATGCTAATGAGAGCCCATGGCATGATGGGAGTGTGACATTTCTGCACAGAAATTACAGTTAACGTAACTGTGCCCTGGGGCAAGTGTGTGTGAGTGTGTGAGCAAGTGGGGGGCTTATAATCACTAATTCAGCTCCTCAATTAAGCCCTCAGATCCTGCCTCTCTCATCTCCCTGTCTGAGTCAATCACAGGCAAGTGGCGGGAAGGTGGAGGGAGGGGACACGTGGTGGCGAGAGGGGGGGGGGGTGGAGCGGCATTAAGGGACGGACCGTGTCAACTCTTGTTCGACTAATGAGACGGGATTGTTTTTAATGACGGCGAGAATGCCAACAGGTGCACCGTTCTGACACGCACTGGCTCGTAACTCACTGCTGCACTTCAGCACGCAATTTGATAAAAGCTAATGAGAATTTGATTTGAAGTTAATGAGGAAAAACTGAGCCTTATTTTTCACTTTTAAAAAGTTTGTGGCGGCTTCCCGTCTCCATCCCAGCAAGAATGAAATGTAGATGCTGTTTAGTGACTTTTCTTTGGTAAAGAACGATGAAGTGAAGGCCTTACTTCATCCAGACAGGGATGTAGACATACTCTGTTTGAGACACAGCTTTTTCTGTAATATCATTACTGAATTCTCTGTTAGGGCTGGGCAACATAGCAATATTATATTGATATTGTGATCTGAGACTAGGTATTTTCTTAGATTTTGGATATCGTAATATGGCATCAATGTTGTCTTTTCCTGGTTTTAATGGCTGCATTACAGTAAAGTGATGTATTTTTTTTAACTTACCAGTCTGTTCTAGCTGTTTGCCTTTAACCACTTAGTCATTATATCCACATTACTGATGATTATTTATCAAAAACATCATTGTGTAAATATTTTGTAAAAGCACCAATAGTCTTTCCTACAACATCACTGGGATATCGATATCAAGGTATTTGGACAAAAATATTGTGAGATTTGATTTTCTCCATATCGCCCAGCCCTATTCTCTATCACACTATCATACAAGCAGTGTATCAATGAGGGAATTTAGTGTAAAAAGCTTGTTTGATATGAAATTTCTTTTTTTTCATTCATAGGAAGTCAGCCACTGTCTGGAAACTCTGGGTTCAAAGTCTCAGTGCTTTGACATCTTACAAAACGGCATTTGCAAATACCTGGTAAGAAGAAACAGTTTTCATTAAGCAGGAAATTAAATTAATCATAGTTGTTTTATTCCTTGAACTACTCTGTGCTTCCTGTCACAAACATCCTGTATTTGTTACGTATGTCTCAGACCAAGTTAGGGGTGGTGCCTGACAGTATGGTGGCCGGGCTGCTCAGAGCTGTATCCAGATTACTGGACCTGTCCGTCCTGCCCATTGAGCCCGTGCTGCGCTTCTTGTCTCAGTGCTGCCTCAGCCTGCTGGCTCTGCTCATCACCCTGGAGCAGGAGTTACCTACCGAAACCAACCACAAAAGGTGCGTGTTGAAAGACTAACAACCCTTTACTGATCTATGTTCGGAAAGGATCTCCCGTTGATATGAAATCTTGACCTTAATAAAAGCAGTTTGCCATTATCAGATGATAAAGATTTACAACAATTAGGTAATTTGTGTCACATTTGCAGGGAGGCGATATGGGGTGCTTGTGTGTCAGCGTTGAGCACCGTTCCTCGCCTGCTGCGAATGGTTCTGCAGTTAATGCGTGTTGGAGATCTGAGCGAGGAGGAGCTGCCACAGCTCGGGCAGATCCTGTCGATGCTGCTGCAGCACACGCCGCTCCACAACCAGCTGCTGGCCAACGCCACTCTGCTGCAAGAGATCATACAACACCTCACGGTAAACACACCTCAAATTCACAGGGATGGATTTTAAGGCTTTAAACCCGGCTTGGGGCCATTCTGTGTGGAGTTTGCATGTTCTTCCGGTGTTGGCGTGGGTTTTCTCCGGCTTCCTCCCACAGTCCAAACACATGCAGGTTAATTGTTGACTCTAAATTGCCCGTAGGTGTGAATGTGAGCGTGAATGGTTGTCTGTGTCTGTGATAGTCTGACGACCTGTCCAGGGTGTACCCCGCCTTCGCCCAATGTCCGCTGAGATCGGCTCCAGCCCCCCCCCCCCGCGACCCTGAACAGGATAAGCTGTTACAGATAATGGATGGATAGATGATTTGAAGGCTTTTCTACATAGAGTATGTTAACTTCTCATGTTCACCTGATTTCTCTCTGTATGTGTTTCAGAGGTATTCCCGGGGTGCGACCAGGGAGCAGTGGTTGACAGACTTGCTCTACTGTTACAGCGTCACCGTGGCTCACGGCTCTTCCGCTCGCCGTGGAAACCTGGGCCTTCGAGAAATGTACTGACGCACCCGCCATACCGCCACCTGGTGTGTTGCTCAGTTCCCCCTCTCACCGTACTGTGACAAACTAAACACTCACGAGCACAAACGTGAAGAGCACATACAACAAAACTTTCAGACAGAAATACAGTGGAGTGACATAAATTTTTCCCCCACATTCTCATTTTACGAGCTCCAGTCTTTTGTGTCTTAAGCAGCTTTATTGCTTCATTCTTAGCCTGGTAATTGTTTGTCCTCATTTTGCCTCTTCAGTGTATTGTTGCTGAACGTTGTCCAGTGCTTACTGGGGCACCTGGCGACTTTTGATATAAACAAAAAAAATACATCAAAAAAAGGAAGAAAAGGCTAAATAAAGTTAAATCCAAGTGCGCTGCCGTTTGTGTCAATTTTTATTTTATTTTATATTTTATTTCTTATAATACAATAAAAAAACAAACATTCAGGTACAACTAAAATGACACATGATGGATTATTTTTGTGCAAATGCATATTAAAGTAAATACAAACTGCATAGTTATGAAATACATCTTTCTCTTGAGAGGGAAAGCACTTAGAGTCCAGTCTGTTGTGTAGAGAGTAACTGTGTGTGTGTGAGCGTGTGTGTGTGTCCGTGGCTGCAGGTGGGCTATCTGTATGACCGGCTGTTGATAGACCGCCTCATTCTCCAGAACAGGAGGAAAGGTTATCTCAGTGTGTGTGCGACAGCGATGGAGAACGAGGGAGATGGCGTGTGTATGTGTTCCTTCCACAATGGATGAAAGGTTATCTTTTACACACACCGTTTCTGTAGACTTAACCCCACCCTGTGAGGTCATGGCTCTGATGTCATATGGCTTAATTTTAGAAAGCTTGGCACATTGAGCGAACAATGTGTAAAGTAATTCTATAGAGGTGAGGCCGCCAGCCAGCTGAGAAAACATCAAAGAACATGAGATGTGTGTGTGTGTAGCTTCAATGTTTCCCCCGGCCTCTGGATCCCTGTCCAGCGCTATGTGGTCTCAGGTGGTAGGAGTACTGCTTGGCTTGATTCACGGCGTCAGTCAGGTGCACACAGTCTATACCGCTCACTGTAAAATAAGCACATCAAATTAACTTGTAGAGACTTTTACTTTATCAAGACTGCGTGTTTGTGTTTGTGTGTTCCCTTACACTGGCTCTGGGTGCGTAAAGGCATGTCCAGGAGCAGCTGAGACTGAGAGCCCCGAAGTGAACGCCCTCGTCTGGCCATAGAGTTTCCTAAAGTACGGTAAAGAAAAATGTCTGGATGATATCTTCATTTAGACCTGCAGTTACATCATGTTGACAGCATTCAATCAGCTGGTGCTGCATACCAAAGATCATGACACGCTGGTGACTGTAACCACACCCATGGTTGTTCAAGGTGTGTCTTCATAAAGCTGATCCGTCATGTATGTGTTATCAAAGGCCCTATAGCTCAGTGGTTAGAGCACTGGTCTTGTAAACCAGGGGTCGTGAGTTCAATTCTCACTGGGGCCTTAAAAGTATGTTTTTAAATAGTTAGTGGTCACAAACAAATACCTAAATTATCAAAAAAACTTCCAACACAATGAGGGATCTGCTTATCACCGACACAAGACACACACGGTTGTTACACAAGAGGTAGTCAATGTGTAGTTGTAGAGCTGCAACGATTAATCCATTAGTTGTCAGCTATTAAATTAATCGCCTATTTTGATAATCAGTTTGAGTGATTTTTTTTAAGAAAAAAAAAAAAAATTCTCTGATTCCAGCTTCTTAAATGTGAATATTTTCTGGTTTCTTTACTCATAAAAACTGCCCGGGGTTCAATGTCTCGCCCAAAGACACTTTGACATGTAGACAGTAGGAACCGGGGATCAAACCGCCAACCAAGAACGACCATTCTACCCACTGAGCCACAGACATGATGTTTGACCTCTGCATTTAAGTTACCCTAAGCAGCTATGAGCAGTGGGCTGCTGTGAAGCGCCCTGGGAGCAACTTGGGGTTCAGTGTCTCGCTGAAGAACACTTCGACATGCAGACAGTAGGAACCGGGGATCGAACCGCCAACCGTCTGGTTAAAGCTCAACCCACTGAGCTACAGCTGCCCCAAATGACAGTAAGCTGAATATCTTTGAGTTGTGGCCAAAACAAGACATTTGAGGACGTCATCTTGGACTTTGGGAAACACTGATCGACATTTTTCACTATTTTCTGTCATTTTATAAACCAAACAACTAATCGATTAATCAAAAATAATCAACAGATTAATTGACAATGAAAATAATCGTTAGTTACAGCCCTATGTAGTTGTCTAGTGTTGGAGGAGCACAGTGGAAATAACTAACCAAACTTTATTGTGCAATGTTTGTGCTGCGGTGCTGCATTGCTTTTACACACAGCGATTATTTGACTCATGTAGTTTTGTTATCTACATTTGAGATAAAAACATTTTTTAAACTGGTTTATGATGAATAACGGAGCAGCGTGACCCAGTCCAGAGTTGTGTGTCAGATGTCTACTTCTCAGTAAAACAAAAAAAAAAGTGCGATTGTGAGAATGAGTCTCATGAACGTGTGTGTGGCACCGTGTCAGGCTTGTGTGTGCGTTCAGCTGATAGCTCTCAGACGCAGTCGTCTGACATTCCCCCTGACAGCTCTGAACTTTTCACAGTGCCAGGACTGTCAGAGAGCGAAGAGGGGAGAGAGAGGGAGGTGAGGTGAGAAAGGGGAGGGGAAAACCACGTCAGGGTGGGGGTCTATCTGCCTGTCTGCGAGCGGTGACGCTGCGCATGCTTGTATGTTTTGGCGCAGCAAGGTTTCTGCCTGCTCTCCCATCATCACCTGGTGATGTGTGATGAAGGTCAGGCCTGTCTGTGGGGCGAAACCACACCAGAGGGTCCACACAGGACACCAGGCTGATACTGTCCTGGTATGTGGACTGAAGCATCACCCAGACATTTACACGGGTTCCTGTTCTCAGAGTTTGTCACTTACAGCGTGTTCTACACTGGTGACAACCACGCTGGTTTCCAGCTTCTTCTGTTTCCAATGTGGGGGACTTTTATGTAATTTAAGAGCTATGGTTTCAGACATGTGACATCAGAAAACTGCTGCTGTTGCACTGCTCTCTTGCTACACATCTGCTCACAACCAATACAGGCTTTGACATCACTGACCTACAGCATGCTTGGACATGTATAGAGAGGAGTAAGGCAAGTGATTGACAGCTAGTTTATCATTTAAGAAGAAGCTTTATTTGTCAAGCAACACAAGGCAAATTCACAAAAGGCTGTTGAAATGCATCACAGTGAAGGGTCAGCCATAGTACGCCTCAGGAGTAGTGTTTGGTGGTTCAATGCCTTGCTTAAGGGAACCTCGACAGTGCCCCAGAGTCAAAGTGGCATCTCTCCAGCTACCAGTCCACACGCCATACTTGGTCAGTTCAGGGACTTGAACCTGCGACCCTCCGGTTCCCAAGCCAAGTCCCCACAGACTCAGCTACTGCCGCCCCCTCATCCGATATATGGATGAGGCTGGTGATATTCATTATTTTTGTTATTATCAACAAACTCCATGAAAAGACCTGAGGCCACAGTGCATTAGTTCATCTCCTAATGCTTTCCAACATTTTTATCATGTCTCTGGCTCTCACCTTCAAGACCATTTGTTCCCGCTGAGGATGTAAATCCTTACCAGATAGAGAATATACCGCCGACCCCCTCATGTATGTCCTTTGAAAGAATTTGACGTAGCCTATTTTTTACACTTCTATAGTCTTCGTTATGTGAATGAACAACCCAAGAGAAATGTACTAGAAAGATATTAGACATGTATTAAACATATTTGCAGATTCTAAGAGAGTTATAGATTTGCTATTATATTAACTATTATACTGTAGATTTAAAAAATTTAATATTTGTTGAGACTATGAAGCCATTTGTAAAATATCATGATAATTTAAATGAATGAATCTGAAAACTTTTCACAAACTCCCTGGCAGAGTGAGTGACCCCTGGGGGTCCTTGGACCCCACTTTGAGAACCACTGGCCAAGAGGACAGTAAAGAAAAATGTTTGGATGATATCTTCTTTTAGACTTGCAGTTACATCATGTTTGCAGCATTCAATCATCTGGTGGCACATACCAAAGCTCAGGACACTCCTGTACTGTAACCGGTTGATCTAGTCAGGTCCTACACACCCATGGTTGTTCAGGGTGTCTTTATAACGATAATCTGTTATTACTGTATATGTCAAAGGCTCTATAGCTCAGTGGTTAGAGCACTGGTCTTGTAAACCAGGGGTCGTGAGTTCAAATCTCACTAGGGCCTTAACATTGTGATTTTTGATCCTTAGTGGTCACAAACACTTAAATTATAAAAAAAAAATATCCAACGTATTAAAGGAACTACCTACGACCAATTTAAAGGCAACCACGGGAAGTAGATCAACAGATTTAATACTGTTTGGCATAGAGTTTGATGTGTATTCAGAATTATTTCATTCTGTTGCAGTACAATGGAAGAATCTTCCTGCATGTTTGAAGTTGATCACGTCTTAGAGCTTTTTAAAAAAATGCTTTCTTGGTAACTTGTAGCTTGTTTTATGTTATGATTATCCCAGTAGTCTCCGACGTCCTTACCCTGTCTGTAGCACTCAGCTCAAAGACCATTTGTTCCCACTGACGACGTAATTCTTTGCAAATGGGTCACAGATATATAGTTTAAAAAAAGGACTTGTTACTCAAACAGGAGTAAATGGAGCACTTGTTAGGGACTACTTTCAACTGCGGACCTGGTGCACTAGCGAGTATTTAATGTATGTGAGCAGGACGGTGAATGTGGGATTGACTCAAAATAAACTACAGTGCCCGTGTTCATTGTAATGAAGGAACATGTTCACATTTGTTCAAATTTGACCTGCGATTCTGCACCGTCAGCTAATGGAAACAGTGACACACTGTGTTAGAATAACGACTTCTCCATTTCCAAACAGTGTGCCATCACCCTGATTAATATACTATTACACTACAACATATACAAGCCCTCTCACAGACTGTTTAGGGTCTGTAATTGCTCTGCTCAACAATATATATCATATAATATATAAATGACACATTGAATCTGTGACATTGCATCCTTTTTCGGTGCCGAGTGTGTGTGATACAAAAAAAAAGCAATGATCTCACCATAGATACTTTGCAGCACTGAGCTTTTACCCGCTGACAGTTTGGCGGGTTGACCTCGGATCTCCGTCTTCTTCCTGTTGTGGGCGTAGTTCAAATAACTTGACTCCGCCTCCTCGCGGGCCGTCACCTCTCTCCGCCTGCGTGTGTGGAATCTGCAGACGCACATCCATGCAAGGGCATACGCATGCACGGCGTTCAATAAAAAAAATGTCAGACTGTGTTCAAAGGTCTAAAAGCTGGCAAGTCCTCACACTAATACTCACGAAGCATAAACAAAGTAAACAGAGTTTATTCAAGGCAGTTAATAGGCAGCACATACAGAATATAATTGTGAAGCTGAATGGAAACAGAGGGCCTCCTGCGGCGGACTGGCAACCTCTAAGAGAAACGCAGAGTGTGTAAGAGGGAGAGAAACGCAAAGAGAGGCTGCTGGTAGCTATTAGAGCAGCACGGCTGAACTTTTAGCCTCTTGTTAAACCAGTATGAAAGCTCTAGATTACAGCCGTCTGTCCCCTGCCTCCTCGTCTCACCCATCTCCCACGCTCTCCCCCCCACTGCTCAAGTGTTGATGGCATCCAGACCCAACATGGAGGGGGTTACAGGAGAGATGAGAACGGGTTGGCATGTATGTGGGCACATGTGGGCACCACATGGCACTGCCAATCTCCCACAGGCTTCAGCTACCGAACACCCCCTCCAGGTACAAACACATTTTAAACTCACCTTCGCCAAGCTCGCTGGATGATGCGTGCAGCCTCGTTCCTCCTCCTGCGCTGCTCTTTGTTGTGCTCCCTGTGCGTACGTGTGGAGATGGGTGCGTGTGTTACACACTGAGTCTTTCTCTGGGGGCTTTTGTGGTCTAAAGATGAACTGCTTCCTAATGAGGGAGTGTCAGTTTGGTCATTACTGGCTGCCTTTTCTGAAGTCTGCTCCTTGTGGTTTCTGTGCTTTCGTGGAGCGGTTTGGACATCAGTCTTGCCCGGGGCAGCCTGCACAGTCATGGGAGCGTCTCTCTTTTTTAGAGGGACGCATTCTCTGGTAATAGTGTCAGTTTGGTCCGTCGCTGCGACGCTTGTGGAAGGAATGCATGTGCTTGAGGAAGGTCGGTCCTTGACTTTGGGCATGGAGGGGGGTCTGGGTTTGAGGCCTGGCGGCTGGCTGCAGCTGGCAGGAGAGAGAAGTTCCTTCAGCCTGGTGGTCTGGAGAGCACTGAGCACCGTGTCACCGGTCACATGACAGTGGCGACTCGAAGCATCAGGAGCCTCATGTGCTTCAGCTGCTTTACTTCTTCTGGAGGATCTGCTCTTGTGGGCTTATGGGGAGAGAAAAAGAAAAGTTATGCAAGAGTATTTGTGCAAAATGTTTCTGCTCTTTGTGTGTTTACTTGTAGAAATGCAATTTTGTATTTCAAGAAAGTATTCATCTTGGAGTTATGAGGATTTTGATGTCATTTTAATATAATCAATATTACACCTCGCGCAAATGAGCAACACACTCTGAATTAGGGATGAAAAATAAGTACATCATTTCAAACTTCAAGTTCCATCATCTTTAAGAATTTCTGCCCATGTGTACCTTTGAGTCTCTCCTCTTTGCTCTGAGCGCGTTCAGCTTTGGATGATTTCTTTGTTTCCACCACTGAGTCATTCATGGATAAATCCTCTATGATGTTCACTAAAGAGAGCTTTTCCTGCTCTAGTCTCATCAAAGGGACCCTCCGTTTCTCTGCAGAGACTTGTTGCACAGCTTCTCTCCTCCGCTGTTCTTCCTCTCGTTTCCTGAACACAAAGAAAAAGTGGTCGGATCTGATCGTTGCCAGGCGGAAAAACTAATGTGTAGAGTTTCTTTTAAATGTATGTACATTTGTTTTAAAAGGGATTTGACTGTGGGCCATGGTGATACTGATATATTTAGGTTCGTTATATATTACGTGTCTACTCATAATCTAATAAAACATTTTAAGCTGTTTAAATTTACATCAAATTCACGACATATATTTTAGCTGCACTATTTCACCATCAAGTGCATACATACAGATGAAAACTGACCCGCTCACTCAGGAAGAATTGCAACTCTCTGGTTCAAGCTAAGATCCAGTACACACAGTACCCTTTCTGTGCAAAGACAGTTTTTTGTTGTGGCGCAATAACAAGTTTGGTCACAGCTTGGTTATTAATGAGGAAAGAAATCTGATAAGAAGGCAAGTCACTGGAGTACTTTTTAAGAAAAACATCTCATAAAAGACAATCAATCTCAATTAAACAAAAATGCTTGAATAGCGAGAAAAGTTAGTGTGCCCTCCTAAAACAAACTTGCCTCTCAGAAGCATCGTGTTAAGACAGAATAAAGGTGAGACTGGTGAGCAAATGACAAAAGGAGAACGAGCCAGAGGAGAGAGACAGGGGGAAGACGAATGTGTGTGCAGGGATGACAGAGAGAAAGATAGATATGGAGAGAGTGTGACTGTTCCTATCCGGGGGAGAAGACAGATAATGAAGACAGAAACAGGCGTGAGCGATGAACACGATGCATGTGAATGTAAAAGGTATCATGTGACAAAGGGAGGGATGTTTATGAGAGTCGTACGACAATCATGAGCATCATGAAGCAACAGAAACAATGGGCTTCAGTACACGTGTATGTCTATGCGCGCCAATATGGAAGTGTGTATATGTGTGCTCATCTCTCACTTGGCTGCATCCTTGCGCAGCTGCTCATGCCTCATGAGGAGCTGCTTTCTCTCCTTGAAGGCCTTGCGGACGGTGTAGCCCTTGTAGACGGCCTGGATGGAGGCAGCGGCGATGTCCTGGATGGCAGCTATGGACAGAGCGCCGTGCTCCAGCATGAACTGAGTCACCTCGCTGTGTCCTCCCAGCAGAGCGTAGTCCAGAGGGGTGTACCTGCACAACACAAACATGGGTGTCATTCATATATTTCCTCCTCACCTCCAGTTCCTCCCTCCTGACCGGCCGAGTCCTCACCTCTCCTCGGTGTGCTCCATGTGATTAGGAAAGGTGTTGTAGCCCAGCAGCAGCTTCACAGCGTCCAGGTAGCCGTTGTTACATGACCAGTGGAGAGCAGTCCGCCCCTGTGCAACCGTAAAAAGAGCATTCAAACTATAGTTGTGTTCAAAGGCTCAACATAGCTCACACGTATTTGTGTGTTGTTTTTTTTTTACCTCCTTGTCCTGTATGTTTGGATCAGCATTGTTCTCCATGAGAACAGCCATGCAGGTGATGTAGCCGCCATAAGCAGCACACTGCAGAGGAGTCCGTCCCGCCTGGTCCTGCTCGGGAGACGTCACAACATTTAACAGTCAGATACAGGACAATTAAAAAGGATTTATGAGGTTGATCATGATTTTATATTCTCACTGCTCGTAAAGCCGTGTATTGGAAGATTTAATTTCCACATTTATTCTTTGATTCATATTGGACATGCTGCTTCAGCCGTCCAACGGATTTTTCTGATTTTTTTGCCATCATTTGTGGGAGTATACAGATGGGAAAGTGCAACAGATGGGTGCTGAGAACATATCATTTCTGACTAAATTGATTTGAAAGGACCTCTCAGGTTTGCTCCAACAGACTGCTGTTGTACCATGTTAGCTTTTGCTAAACTGGAGATCTTCTTGTGCACTAAACAAGGATTGTGGATGGAAAGCTAGAAAAACACAAGGAAGGACTTCACTATTACTATGTAAATGCGAGTAATGCCCATAGAACAGGGATTTAAAGAACCTGAGGTACTTTGTTTACATTTTTGTGTATGTTTTGAGTGTGTGCATTCATACCTGTACATTGGGACTAATCCCGTTCTCCATCAGTATCTGGCAGACCTCAGCGTTCCCTCCCAGAGCTGCCCAATGCAGAGCTGTGTGACCATCCACGTCCACCAGGTCCACACGTGCAGAACCTTTATTCATTACATTTACATTTCAGTTGAGGTGACCACACACTGAAAGACTTAAGGTGTGACACACTCGAATAATCTTCACTTCCTACATCATGGACTTTAATATTGACTCTAGAATAGTAAGGTAAGATGAATACTCTGATGAATACACAGTGGTACAGAAAAGGAGATTGTGTAGTTATTGGGATGCTTGCACATGTGTACCAACCACACCAACCTTTTATGAGTGTGAGTATGACATCTCTGTGTCCCATCTCGCAAGCCCGAAACAGCGGCGCGTGTTTCATCACATCCAGAGAGTCGACCATCGCCCCCCTCTCCAACAGCAGCTTCACTGTGCTCACATGGCCGGACAGGGAGGCCGCATGGAGTGCTGTGTGAACACCCACACATACACACAGAGACATAAAGAAATCATCCAGAGATAAGAGGTCCTGATCCTAACTGGACAGTAAACTCCCTCAGGACTGCCTCTGCTTTGTCCGTTCATCCCCTTTGACTGCAGCTCCTCTCTGGGCTGTGGCTAACGCCTGGTCAATGGCGGGTTAAACAGACAGATACATTTAATGAGGAGCAATACACTTAAGCTGGTGCCCCCCCCCTCCAGTCCCCAGACAGCACAGACTAGAGTCAAGTGCATGGAAGTGATCTGGGCACTGGTCGGCTCCACTGCCCTTCACACCGTCTCATTAGGATGACTCAACCGTTGCATGTTATGCATGCATAAACAATGACCGCCTGGCTGAGCAGAGGGGCTATCGCCATGGAGATTATACGTCCAAACAGCCCCGGGGGTCAGACCAGAGAGTAAGTCATGTGTGGCTGCATGTGTGAGCGTTGTCAGAGGACAGTGCTGGCAGAGGTGGGAGTCCATTCAGCGAGTTCACACTAATTTTGCTGACAGTATCACTTCCCTCTCTCCCTCAGCCTCGCAGTCTCTCTAGCACCTTGGGGGGAATCCCCAGTGACATCATCACCCCTAGCCTAAAACAAGCAGCAGGTCACACTCTCTCTTGTGAGACTCGCTGCCCTATGACCAATCCTAACCTTTACTATTCGAGGTCAATGCCTAACCTTTACCATCTCGCAAGAGTTTTGCAACTTGGGGGTTTCCTTCTAGACACGACCAGATAAAAGTGTGTGTTTGTGTGTGGTTTCATGACCAGGGCGTTTATGTCGCCATTCCCGGGAAAAAAAAGAAGTGGGGGAAGAGTGGGTGTGTAGGTCAAAGCACTTTATAGGAGCCTCAGTTCCTCCTCTTGTTTCTCAGGTGCTCACCGGTGCCGCCGTACTTGTCGGCCATGTTGATGTCAATGTGAGGGGTGAGCGAAAGCATGGTGCGGATGACATCATCACTGCCCTTCCCGGCGGCCCACATGAAGGCCGTCCTCCCTTCCAGATCGGGTTCATCCTTCACAGACGGGTGGGACAGAAACACTCCCACTGTCTCCTACAGACACACAGACAGACTATTATGTTTTGTGTAATTTAGTTAATTGGACATTAGAAGGATACTGAACACACAGGATGATATTTCATTATCAACAATATTGTATTTTAGATAAAAAGGTGCGGGAGGCTGACTCGGCGGGTTTCCCAGCTTTATGTGTGTGTGAGTGCATGTGACTCACAGCATTGTTGCTCTGAGCACCGTAGTGCAGGGGTGTTGCTCCTTGGCTGTCTGAGGGAATAGTGCCGGATGTGTTTCTCTCCAACAGCAGGTGGACGATTCTAGCATGGCCTGAAAAACACGTTTACATTAGTGGGATGTGTGGATGGCAGATAATGACAAGGATATACAGTAAGAAGCTGAGACAACTGCTCAACTATACTCTCAAACAAAGGCACCTTTTATTTTTCAGTTTACTTTAAAAAACTGTTAACAGAAAAGCAAAAAATCCCACATCGAGTCAACATAAGTCAACTGTCACTATTTACACAATGACTAACCACTGTGTTTGTCTTGTATGGTGCTATAAAAACAGGTATAATGTTTACCATGTTGAGCATCTTAATTAAGCGTGTTGGCATGTTAACATTTGCTAACAGAGTGCTGTAGGAATGAGTCCTAAACCCAGAAATGAGTTTTAGCACTTTTAGTTCCCTCGTCTGGAAGTTAATGTTTTTTTTTTTAGTTAGATGCCTGAAATAAAGTCTTTGATTAACACATGCTGAAGAGATTTTAACGTTTGTTCTACGACATAAAATACGTCAGCAAATATCCCACTCGTAAATCTTGAAGCTTTTACGTGTCTTAAAAAAGGCGGTTGCTAACAAGTGGCTAAATGATACTACAAAACGTCATCACATTGAACACTAGTCTGCCTTTAGCTTAGTGTTTGTGACGTGAAATCATGCGACCGAGGTGTAGTTTCTTTAAAGCCTAATGTTAGCTTTTTACTTCTGGTGATTGCATTCACTCTCCAAAAATCATAAAAGTGGTGTTCATTTGTGGAGATTATCTTGCTGAACAAAATGTGTAAGTATCATAAACGTGTGTTTGCCACAGAGTTTATTTTCTGCCATAATCCAAAACCCAAAGGAACAATCCCATTGGCCTTTTGTCGCAGAACCGGAGCGATGCTATCCTCCTGGTCAGCCTACAAAAATACGTCATCCCTGCAGTACTCTAATAGTACTAAACACAAAGTATAGCTCAGGCTGATGGGAATGTCAACCGTAACAAGAGGAAAAGTCACATGGTCATCAAAGCCAATATGATTCATCCTCTGGAGACCATGAATGTCTGTACAAACTGTCATAGGAATTCATCTGATAGATGTTGAGATATTTGAGTCTGGACCAACAGACAGCCAGGCAGATATTGCCATCCTTAGAGACACACTGCTAGTGTGGCTAGAATTAAATAACACATGATCTTATCATGCGGGTAATAAAAAGTCCATTTTGGCTTCGATTCAGTTGTAGTTTCTAATTATAATTTTGTTTTTGAGGAAAGTCATAAATAATTTCCACATAGCCTGAAATCCTTCATTTCAGTGTGTAGCTGTCATGCAGTGGGTCACATACAGGAAGTGTGTTCACTCACCGAGCAGAGCTGCCCAGTGCAGTGGCGTTCTGAAGAGGTTATCATAAGCTGTCACATTACAGCCCTCGTAAGACGTCAGCACCTCCACTACTGCCTCGTTACCGTCGGCAACGGCAAAGTGCAGGGGCGTCCGGCCCTCATAGTCCTGCCAGTTCAACAGGGACTCAGTGGGAGCTGCCTCCTTCTCACACACATACACACACACACACAGAAAAGAAAAAGACGGGTGAGGATGGAAGATGGAGGATGACAGAATCATTTGAGTGTGTGTGTGTGTGTGTGTGTGTGTGTGTGTGTGCACAATAGTATGTACCAGTATACAGCGGACAGTTTGTGTGGCGCTGGGCTCCTGACTGTGTGCTGCCCAATGCAGAGGGATCTTGCCCTCGCTGTCTGGGATGCCAATGTTGGAGTCGTGCTTGATCAGAAGGCGAACGTGCTCTGGTCGATTATAAAACGCTGACCAGTGGAGAGCAGTTTGCTGCACAGAGAAAGAGAGATTAAGACAGATCAAAACAGAGCGGGCTGTTGTAACACCAGGTCTGAGGTTTCCATTTACGTTAAAACAATTACTCCACTTTGACAGGAAATATGAGGGCAGCGTGCTACACAAAGCTCTCATTGAAGATCCAGCAGCGAGCTGAGATTGTAACTCAGATAGGGCCCTCCATGACGGCTACTGAGCTATTCTGAGGTTTGCTGAAACCACTGTCATCTGACACGATGATGCATATTGGATTATTACAAACCTAACTACTGATGTCAGACACACATTAGCTCCGACAGACAAAGGAGGCTGTTTGTGTGTTTGTGGTCTTATCAGCAGAACGCAGGACAAAGCCACAGATTGTTATTAGACAGTAAATTGCTGCTGTGTGAGTGTGCCTCTCGTTGTTTATGTGCGACCGCAAATTCCTGCTGCATCTTCAGTCAGTCAGTGATCTCTTTGCAGGTTATTGGTCTGACGCCCAGACTGAGGACAGTTGTGAAGACAAACAATCTTCCAACAACTTGTGCATCTGTACTGTAGTACCTTGTTCTTGTCTTGTGTGTCAACCTCTCCAGGTCCGATGTGTTTGAGCAGCAGGGCGAGGGCTTTTGGGGAAGGGTGTCGGGTGGCCAGGTGGAGCGGGGTCATCTCCTCCAAATCTTTCTGCAGCCAGTTAGCACGCCTGGACAGCAGCAGCTTCAGGAAGCGCACATTCCCCTGCGACACACAAGCAAAATTTGCTCAGAAATCACCTCAATATTAGTCATGAACAAGCAACGATGACACACACACACACTCCCACACACACACACACTCCCCGGGCTTTTAGCTGTGTCTGGTTCAATCCGCAGGTCATCCATCTTCCCTCCTCCTGCCTCTCTGCTCAGCGTCTGTGATGAGCTGTTAAACAGTAAACAGCCTGTCGTCCCCTCCACATCATCATCATCATCCTCACTTTGGGTCTCTCACCACCGGCTCGCTGGGTGATGTATCGTGCAACAGCTGTCGCCGGACGGCAGCATGTGTGTGTTTGTGTGTCCACGTGGGCATGACCGTGTACACGTGTGAGCGTGTTTTGTATATTTGCCATCCTGTGACCACAACGCCACAGTCTGACAGATCTATCTTGTGTGTGAGCATGCATCTAGACTGTGAGTGTGTGTGTGTGTGTGTGTGTGTATGTGTGTGTGTGTGTGTGTTCCCGTCCTCCCTATTCTCAGTCCAATTAGATCGGTAATCCCTGGCCTCTCTCCCTGTCTCAGCCGTTTATTGATCAGATGTCAAAGAGACAGGGCTTCCCATCACTAGCATCCCCCAGCACACACACACACACACACACACAGAGACACACAGACACACAGACACACAGACACACAGACACACACACACACACACACACACACTCTCCAGCTATGGGACAGACCCCAGAAACCTATTACCTCCCCTCTCTCTTCAATGATATGATGATCCTGCATCAGTACACTCCGGCACAAAAGACGGCACATAAATAAATGAGTTGTAAAGAGATATTATTAGTATCACATCCCACTGTTCCTCAGCTACATCCCTCGAGAGACAACAGACCACCTTGTTTCATTATTATTGTCTCCTCTGACTCTTCCTCAGTGTAGACTGGAGTGAAAATAACAGTAATCTCTTCTTGTTTCACAAGTTTAGGTGGGTGAAATGCTGTGAAACAGGACTTGTACTCTATTTATGAGACTGTGTATAAGTGAAAACAGGATTATAAATCAGTTGATATTCCCCCCCCCATAAGCCCTAAAGCCATAACTACAGCCACTAGGGGGCACTGGCTCCCCACTGGAGCTCATGGACTGTCACAATTTCTCTCTTTGCCATTAAACCTCTATGAGATCTTCATATTCATTCCATCTTTATAAATCCATCCACTTAGCAATTCTTGTGAGTTAACTTTGTTAACTTTATGCCATAAAAAGAGCTGACACATGTGTAACTGCAACATTTGTGTGTGTACTCAAGCCCAGTGTACGTCTGTGTGTGTGTGTGTATTTGTGGATGTCCAAACCTTCTGTGCGGCGAGGTGCAGAGCGGTGCGCTGGCTGTGGTCGGTCTTGTTGACCGAGGCTCCGGCCTTCAGCAGAATCTCTGCACAATCCAGGCGGTCAGCCAGCACGCAGTACATCAACGGGGTCCGGCCAAACTGGTCCTCACGGTCCCGCAGCGACGGCTCTGCTACACACACACACACACACACACACACACACATAGCACAGTTTGAAAGTCAGAGGGTAAGATCTGGGTCAATATGCGTTGAATTTACAGAGTACAATTATGTGGCTTGTGATGGAATATGTTATAAACTATTTTTAAAAGGAAACTCCTTGTACTTAAAATGCAGTCTTTTACTGCTTGCGTTTAATAGGAGTTCCACTTCCACTTTTCTCGATTTATTTGCAGCAGCTGGAAGCCATAAAGGCTGTAACACTGATAACCTGGAAGACCATGCCGCTTCCTTGCGAAGAGTAAAAGAATTTGCAATGACCATTTGATGCTCTTCATATATATTTTCAGTACATTTCTATTCTATGCCTGAGCAAGTCTCAATTTTCTGCAACATGGGCTAAATGTCCAGATAATGTCTGGACCATCCTTTTAGCAGAAGGACCACAGTTCCAGCTTCCACGCTGACGAGCACCTGCTCTGCTGCAATTTCTCTGTGCAAAACCCCAAAACTCCTCTCAGCTGCTGCAGCTGTCCCTGCACTCTGACCTTTCCACAGATGGGGCAAATGCAAAGAAATGTTCCTTATAGAAACTAATAAAGCAGCACATTACTACTCATTAATGTGACCTGAACCCTGTGTGCTCTACCTATATGGTGCAGTTGATGTAGTGAATAAACCTGGAATATTTTTAGAAGCGTACCTGTGATGAGTTTGAGGAGGGCGCTCTTGTCTCCATTGACGGCTGCAGCGTGAACCTGCGAGCCCAGAGACGCAGGTCCTGGGCTTGACGTCGCTGAGGCCTGCAACGCAAACATATAAGGTCACAACTCAACGTGTAGCGACGTATACTCAGCTGTTTAATACAGTGACATTAAGCTGAGTCTATACTGCTTCCTTACCCATTCATTTAGCTCAAAACACGCCTGGACATAGGTACAGTTAAGTCATTCATGGCCATAATAAGCCATGTTTAAATGGCTACTAATGGAAATTTCACTCCCAATCCCCACAAAAAATAAATAAATAAATATTACTTAACTCTCACATCCACAGACACCATTTAAAATTTTGCCTAATAGATAAAATTCAGTTTAATAGATGAAAGTTGCTAAATGTTTTATCCTCATACATCGCAGTCAACCGCACAATAAAACAGATACTTTCCGACAGTTTCTTACAGTAGGGAATGTGTGCGTGCGCACGCTTGTATGTGTGTGCTTATGAGTGTATAAATGTGTGTGTCTGCTCCTGCTGAGGGGGCTAAATCTCTTCCTGGCCCCACTTAACCAGAGCCTAGTGAAAGCTGGGTAATCTGCAGACAGGAAGCAGCTGGGGAGGGGGAGACCCTGTGTGAGCGTGTAGGAGGGGGGTCTCTCTTCATGTCTTATTCATGTCTCATTAATACTGCAGCATGCCTTGCTGTGTGTGTGCGTGCGTGCATGTGTGTGTGTGTGTTGGTTTAGAGATGTGGGACGAGCCCTGCGGGGCACAACACAGAAATCAATTATTGCCCCTAAACACATAAACGCTGGAGGCACAAACCCATGCCACAATCTGAGATTTCTCCAAGACATTTTCATTATCGCTCACATGAATAGATCTGATTCACTACTAGGAGTTTTATACAATATAACTGATAGGAACTATTGATAAAGTACAGGCAGGCCGATCACTTCGGTCACAGTCTTGAAAACTTTTAAACTTATAAAACTGAACGATCTGAAGGGAGGAGCGAAAATACTTCGGTATCTTCCATCCTTCCTTCTCATCCCCCTCTTCCTCCCCCCGCCGTCACCTCATAAAATGCGCTCCTGTAGACACTGCGTGCAGCACGGCAATTACCCATCATGCTCGCTGCTTTCTCACGCTCTGTCAAGTGGTGGCGGAGACTTAACCCAGGTTAGTTAATAAATTTACAGCAAAGTAGTTCTATGTGTGCGTAAAGGAGGATGGTAGGTGTGGCACATAAAGGTGTGTGTGTGTGTGTGAGCGTCTGTGTGTGTGTGTGTGTGTGTGTGTGTGTGTTTGGCACATGTGCCACGTCATGGGAAGTTATTTTCCGTGAGAGAGAGTATTTACAGGGGCTTTGCCGAAATCAACCACAAACATCTCTAATTTGCAACGATTACTCAGTCAGTGATGCGCGTGCATGTGCACTCACACGCAGTCTGCAAATACTAATATCTAACACATGCAGATATAGCAGAGATGACACATGGTCACATTTGACGAAGAGTGATATCATGTTTCTGATGTTAACATCCTCTTACGCAGATGACGGTACTTCTTTTCAATCTTCATTCCAAACTTTTCCCTCACTTTTGTTGACTTATTTTGATCTTTTTCTGCATTTTTTGGAGTCAATATGAAAGCCCCCAGCTGCCACAATAAATAAATATGAATTGATTTATGAATAATCTTAGATGCAGAAAAAAATAATTTGGCCAAACACTGACATGAGGGACACAGGTCGATATTTGAATCTATGTGAGGGACATTCATATCGCCAAGAGCGGGCAATTAGAGTTTCATGAGGACCTGAGTGTTTTGGAAACACCTACAGTGCATCCGAATTTGGCTAAAAAGGCTTTTTGCGATGCAGTGTCTGAAGTCAAACAAAGGAGGGTGTAAAAACAACACCAGGTCCTGTTGAGAGGTTTGAAGTGGTCTCATTTAGCCATTCATACGGGTTCCTCAGGGAGCACTCCACTTGTTAATATGAAGACAATAACTCAGAGTCAACTATTGATCACGGGCTGAGGTCCAGACCAAGTGATTGTGCATCTGTACAAGTATTGATTCATGCTGATGCTGACATTATTTAGTCTTTATTCATATTCGGCCTCATATGACCGCGGTGAGTTTAACAAAGAGTCCAGAAACTCCCACGAAACCTTTCAGCTACACTACAGGAGTGCTGTAACACACACTCCTGCCTCCTTACACACACACACACACACACACACACACACACACACACACACACACACACACACACACACACACACACACACACACACACACACACACACACACACACACACACACACACACACACACACACACACACACACACACACCGGACGCGTACTGTAGCTAACACTTCAATTGATGCTATTGAGACAGACAGGCAAAGAAAACCGGAGAGTCAAAGTGTGTGTGTGTTTGTTTCTCTAGCTGTCTGTCACTGGGAAGGTGTCTGCTTTTGATAGAGGACATAGCTAGGGCATGCTGGGTAAGCAGTGGGGAACAGAGCCTGAGCCTGTGGCCTTTATTTCAATTCTAGACAAGCGCGCTCAAACACACTTACACACACACACTTTTTATATACACGTATCTTTAGTTTATACAGCTATAAGAGTTTAGGCTCTTATCCAACATGGGGCTATTACGGGTGCCTATACCACCTACATGTCTCTGTGTGTGATCGTGTATGTGTGTGTGTGTGTGTGTGTGTGCGTTTGTGTGTGTATCCATGTCTCAGATAGGAGATAGAGGCTGCAGGGATCGGTCGGTGGGTTCTGACTGACAGGTAAAGAGGTGGGAGGAGGGATAATATCTGCCCACAGGGATACCCAATCTGTAAAGCCCTATTTCTAGGGGACTTCCTGGTTCCCCAAGGACCAATGAGCTGGCTCCCTCAGCTGGGGGCCGGGCCCTGGGGCACAGCGGAGCCAATCAGCAGGGGGCGAAAGGGCTGAGTGACACATAGATCTGCTAATTTACATCATTACCAGCAATGCATCCTGACAAATGAGCCCCCGGGGTGTGAGCCAATCACCTGGGAGAGTAATGCAATTAGGCGGGACCACAGCTGTCAATCTCGCAGCCACGGGGGTCAGGTAGTGACGCCTGTGGCTAAAACACCCCTGCCTGCTGCCTGTCGTTCACACACACACACACACGCCATCTATACATGCACACATATATATGGGAAAACCACTGGTGCAGATATGAGGTGTAGGATGTGTGAGTGTGTGGGACACAGTAGAGGCTGGTTCTCTATCTTCCTCCTGAGGGTGGAGGGTAGGAGGTGGTGTGTGTGACTGCTCGAGGGACGCAGAGATTGACTTGTGTCCTCCGAGGACTTACACCTGAGCTCAAGTGTGTGCATACATCTGGGTGTCGTGTTTACATTCGCCCATGTGTTTCGGCCCCACTGGGGCACCGTGTTGTTTATGCTCTGAGTCGGAGCTCTGTGTGAGAACTATGACAACAAAAGGGGGAAGAGGGCGGCACCGTAGGGGAGGTAAAAAGTGGTGCAAAATAGCCCTGCGTTTGACTGGCATGTAAACGAGCGCTGCTGGTAATGAGGCTTACCTTAGTCTCATTAGGTGTAGTGATATCATACCGGAGCACTCCACTGAGTCGATAGGGTTCTGCCCAGCATGTCGTTAATGTTTGTGGTGTGTGTGTAGGGGCTGGTCGATGCTGCTGTGACTGGCAGACTGTAGGGCGGTGCTGGAGATTAATCAGAGGCACTAATAACACCCAGGCTCTGTCTCAAAACACCTTCACTTACCCCTTCATGGCTTCAGTACCAAACGAGAGCAAGATTTCATAAAGAAACACCCCAAAAAACAAACTTCTGCAACAGTGAGCTGATACAGTCCCTGTCACCTTGTGTGTGTGTGTCTGTCTGTGGTTCAGGCACTGCTTGAGACACTCTTAAGCGTTAGGGGGAGCTGTGTGTTTTGTGTCATCCCATTATATCACTAATGAGCCGCCCTCAGGAGGGAGGACAAGGCGGACAGAAAAAGACAGATGAAGAAAAAGAGTGAGAAGAGGAGAAGGGGGGGAAGGGAGACAGAGACCAGCTTGGGGACTTTTTCCTCTTCTCCCCTCCATATCCTTTTTCCCAACACCTCTGAGTCTAATTGGACTAAAACTGTGATCTAATTAAATGTCCAATTAAAGCGCAGAGAGCAATGTGCCCACCGGCGAATCAGAGTACAGGGACATAATCAGCTGGAAAAACAAACAAAAAAATCGATGGGAGCAATACGAAATGGAAAAAGATGGAGAAAACAGAAAAGGGAGGAGAGGGTGAGGATGCACGAATGAAATCAGAGTGCGGGGGGGGGGGGGGCGCGGTATGGGTGTGTGCTGCATGTACTTGTCTTTGGACGAGGTTACCTCACAAAATACACATGTAGGGTTACGGACCAAAATAACTACTCATACGTGGCTTTATTTGCCTGGCAGCTGAGTACAAGACACAGAGAAGAGACACCAAAGTCAAAGTTTCAAAATTTCTTGTGACGTACAACAACAGGCCGGTGTTACACCTAAATCTGTGACCGCAGAGAGCCAGCAACACATGAGGTCACCATTCCTGTCGTCAGAAAATGTGACCCCACTGCACCTATCTTTAGTTTTTCTTTTAGAGTTTTGTGAAAATATCTTTAAATTAAAAATATTTAAATATATTTATGTTTTTTTAACAATTTAATTTTGTGTGTTTTCTGTCACATATTTGCCTTATTTATTACACTGGTATGGGGTCGCATTTTCTGACAACTACCGTCAGAAATGGTGTCCTCATGTTTTGCTGGCTCTCTGCGGTCACAGAGAAAAGAAGACATTATTACGCTGTGCCTCAATTTGTCAATCTACAAAGAAAAAAATTACTACTTTTAATCAATAAAGTAATTATTAGACAAGCGCCAGTTGTTGGTTAAAGCTCCTCAAATATAAAGATTGCTTTCTTTGTTTCATATCACTGTAAATTTAACACCTTTATATTTTTTTGACTGTTAGACGATACAATCAGTTTGAAGATCTCCCATTTTGCTCTGGTAAGTTGTAAAAGGCATCTGTCATTATTTTTTTATAGATATTTTATAGACTAAACAAAACAAAAAATATTGATAGGTTAAATTAATCATTAATGAAAATATAAATTTGTTGCAGCCCAACTTCAATCATCCATCAGAGTTAAACTTGTGATAGCTTGTGGCTTCACATATCTCACTTCTGATTTTCAACAATAGAGGTCCCCATTAGAATGAAGACCTGTGTATTAGCTAGATAAGCAAACTCCCAGACCTATATTCACCAATTTACTTTCAATGAATAGCTCAGTGTGATACCTCACAGGTACATTTTAATACATAGTCCAGTATATCATCAGGACATTATTTAATATTACATGTCGTACAGAAAAAAAGTGTTGCCTTTCCAGAAACATCAATAATGGTCAAATGCCTCTATTCCTGCCTACCCAGTTTGAACATATTGTATGAACTAATATCCTTTTAGAGACACAGAGGAAAGATCACCTCCATCATTAAACTCTGCAACTTTTAGTTAGAATAATTTCAACTTGGCTGCTTTTTACTTTGAAGTATATTTACACCAATATTGCATCTTTTCTGCAAGTAAAATATCAGTAAACTTACAGACCGTTTCAACGGAATTGCGTTGTCAGGCAACAGCTTGGGTCCGTGTTTACTTCCTGTCATTCACGCACACTCCAACAGGAAATAAAATGGGACAGATTTGGAACGTTTACATTTACAACTGTGAAATGGTCTATAGTAATAACATACAGTATAGGGCTGGGCAATATATTTACATTTGTCATCATCTTTATAATTGCATTGTGTTATTTTTTTCTTGTTGTCTGAATTAAGAATATAAGTGAGTTCTGAAATACTTGAGAATTGCACCAGAAATATTTGTTCCAGTTCCAGTATGGTCATATTAGCATATTACTATATGGTAATACAAACAAAATAAATGTTTTCTGACTCATTGTAGTCATTTTGAGTCTTTGTAATTGCTTTGTGTCTCTTTGTAGCTGCTTTGTGTCTCTTCGTGGTTGTTTTGTGTCTCTTTGTAGCTGCTTTGTGTCTCTTCGTGGTTGTTTTGTGTCTCTTTGTAGTTGTTTTGCCCCTTTTCATTGTTGTTGTGAGCCTCTTTGTGTCCCTTTGCAGTTGTTTTGCATCTCTTTGTAGTTGCTTTGGTCTCTTTGTAGTCTTTTTGTGTCTATTTGTAGTCGTTTCTTTGTGGTCGTTTTGAGTCTCTGGTTGGTACGTGTCTCTTTGAGTGACATTTTGTGAAGGCCAGGGGGGGCCATGACACTTTGGGCCCCTGGGCCTTTGCCAGGTAGCCCATTTCAGTAATCCATCCATCAGCGGCACACACAACGAAAAAAGTTGGCTTGAAAATAAAATCAATTAAAAAAAATAATAAATGCAACAAACACAGTAAAGACAACTCAACAAGTGCTTTTTCATACCTCAGCAGATATTGTGATATGCAGTATGTCAATACTGGAAGATGATTTTCTGGATATTGTGATGCTTATTTTGTACTTATTTCCCAGCATTAACAATTTAAGAAAGACATTCTGCTCCTTTCTCTCTCTCCACCACTGATATTCAGACAGGAAGAGAGAGAAATCTTCCTCTGACTCCATCTGTGAGTTGCTCACACACTGTGAACCCCCTATGGACAGCTTTAGCCCATAAAATATTAATGCTGGGATTCAATTCAACATTCCACCTTAATCTCCTTAACAATTAGGCTGTTCCAGCACACACAATTAGATGTGTTCCACATAGTCTCAATGGTCTCGACTCTAGAGAGAGAATTACAAACCGGTAGATACACCCAATGACTACAGAAAATAATTTATAAAGCTAAATTAAATATGGGTAGCTTTTCTATGTGTTGGACTCTTACCATAGCTGCATTGAGGGGGACACTTCAGCAGATGTTTCTCAGTTCAGAGCATCCTTCGTGGGTGTGGATGCACGTCCAGGTCCCCTACCTGCCCTGATCCGGGCTCCTGCAGGGGCAGAGAAGAGGATCACTCACATACTGAGACCAGCCCACCTGTTCCCACAAATAACTGCCAGCATAACACTGCTGCTACTGTACTGATAACAGGCAGAGGGGAGGATAACCTCATAGTGACACATTATGTGTGTTAACCACATCTAATCTGAAGAGCAATATACTTCTGTTTAAAGGGACTGTTTGTAACTTCTTACACGTATAAATCAATCCGGGTCGGTGTCCCATGCGCGCTCGCGTGTGGCTACGCTGTTCAGACTCAGACTCCAACACAAACTGCACGGAAGCACAAAAAACGCAAAGTTATATCTAGTGAAGCCCGTCTTGCAAAACAGTGTTGGCCACGGTCAGAGGACGTGGGGGAGACCGTAGCTTTGGTCTCCAGGGCCGGAGTCTCTGCTGTACTCTGCTCCTCTGCTCCTCTGTCTGCCTGCTTGCTTTCACTCACAGCTCACGTGCATGCGCGCACACTACACACTGCAGAAGAGTTAGTTTAGCTCTGAGAATATCTAGTGAATGTACAGTGGACGTTTGTGCAGAAATAACTGCTGCAGCTCCTCCAGACCAACAGAGGTTTTCCGTGTCTTGTGAAGTGACGGGGCTCCGCAGCGAGAAATGTTATCGTCTCCGACTGGGTGCTGGTGTCTCCCCTGTTTCCTCTGACCGCGGTCGGGAGGCTGAGGCAGGAAAAGCCAACCTCAGGATCAGCATTGATTCAGGGAGAGCCCTTCATCTGGTCAGCTAACATTACTGCAAAGCAGGTGAAATATAGAGTGATATTGTGGTTTTAGCTGACGTGTGTCGCCTCACTGTTTTGAGCGATGCTCATTCATATGTAGAGCGAGCACAAGCGTGAGCCCGACGCTGACTTTCGTTGACTTAACGGCCACAGGTGTCGCTGTTAACAAGCATTTCTGATTCTTACAAACAGTCCCTTTAATTAATAGTCTGTGTTGTGGAGTCTGTGTTTGATTTACAGCAACACACACAGTTTTGCTGGATTTATGGACAATATTTTTTGCAGAGTTGTCAGAGTATCTAATGGTTGTCAGAGAAAGGTTGTCAGAGTATCTAAAGGTTGTTAGAGTATCTAAAGGTTGTCAGAGTATCTTAAGGTTGACAGAGTATCTAAAGGTTGTCAGAGTATCTAAAGGTTGTCAGAGTATCTAATGGTTGTCAGAGAAAGGTTGTCAGAGTATCTAAAGGTTGTTAGAGTATCTAAAGGTTGTCAGAGTATCTTAAGGTTGACAGAGTATCTAAAGGTTGTCAGAGTATCTAAAGGTTGTCAGAGTATCTAAAGGTTGTCAGAGTATCTCAGAGTATCTAAAGGTTGTCAGAGTATCTAAAGGTTGTCAGAGTATCTCAGAGTATCTAAAGGTTGTCAGAGTATCTAAAGGTTGTCAGAGTATCTCAGAGTATCTAAAGGTTGTCAGAGTATCTAAAGGTTGTCAGAGTATCTCAGAGTATCTAAAGGTTGTCAGAGTATCTAAAGGTTGTCAGAGTATCTCAGAGTATCTAAAGGTTGTCAGAGTATCTAAAGGTTGTCAGAGTATCTAAAGGTTGTCAGAGTATCTCAGAGTATCTAAAGGTTGTCAGAGTATCTAAAGGTTGTCAGAGTATCTCAGAGTATCTAAAGGTTGTCAGAGTATCTAAAGGTTGTCAGAGTATCTAAAGGTTGTCAGAGCATCTAAAGGTTGTCAGAGTATCTAAAGGTTGTCAGAGTATCTCAGAGTATCTAAAGGTTGTCAGAGTATCTAAAGGTTGTCAGAATATCTAAAGGTTGTCAGAGTATCTCAGAGTATCTAAAGGTTGTCAGAGCATCTAAAGGTTGTCAGAGCATCTAAAGGTTGTCAGAGTATCTAAAGGTTGTCAGAGTATCTAAAGGTTGTCAGAGTATCTCAGAGTATCTAAAGGTTGTCAGAGTATCTAAAGGTTGTCAGAATATCTAAAGGTTGTCAGAGTATCTCAGAGTATCTAAACGTTGTCAGAGTATCTAAAGGTTGTCAGAGTATCTAAAGGTTGTCAGAGTATCTAAAGGTTGTCAGAGTATCTCAGAGTATCTAAAGGTTGTCAGAGTATCTAAAGGTTGTCAGAGTATCTCAGAGTATCTAAAGGTTGTCAGAGTATCTAAAGGTTGTCAGAGTATCTCAGAGTATCTAAAGGTTGTCAGAGTATCTAAAGGTTGTCAGAGTATCTCAGAGTATCTAAAGGTTGTCAGAGTATCTAAAGGTTGTCAGAGTATCTAAAGGTTGTCAGAGTATCTCAGAGTATCTAAAGGTTGTCAGAGTATCTAAAGGTTGTCAGAGTATCTCAGAGTATCTAAAGGTTGTCAGAGTATCTAAAGGTTGTCAGAATATCTAAAGGTTGTCAGAGTATCTCAGAGTATCTAAAGGTTGTCAGAGTATCTAAAGGTTGTCAGAGTATCTCAGAGTATCTAAAGGTTGTCAGAGTATCTAAAGGTTGTCAGAGTATCTAAAGGTTGTCAGAGCATCTAAAGGTTGTCAGAGTATCTAAAGGTTGTCAGAGTATCTCAGAGTATCTAAAGGTTGTCAGAGTATCTAAAGGTTGTCAGAATATCTAAAGGTTGTCAGAGTATCTCAGAGTATCTAAAGGTTGTCAGAGCATCTAAAGGTTGTCAGAGCATCTAAAGGTTGTCAGAGTATCTAAAGGTTGTCAGAGTATCTCAGAGTATCTAAAGGTTGTCAGAGTATCTAAAGGTTGTCAGAATATCTAAAGGTTGTCAGAGTATCTAAAGGTTGTCAGAGTATCTAAAGGTTGTCAGAGTATCTCAGAGTATCTAAAGGTTGTCAGAGTATCTAAAGGTTGTCAGAGTATCTCAAAGTATCTAAAGGTTGTCAGAGTATCTAAAGGTTGTCAGAGTATCTCAGAGTATCTAAAGGTTGTCAGAGTATCTAAAGGTTGTCAGAGTATCTCAGAGTATCTAAAGGTTGTCAGAGTATCTAAAGGTTGTCAGAGTATCTAAAGGTTGTCAGAGTATCTCAGAGTATCTAAAGGTTGTCAGAGTATCTAAAGGTTGTCAGAATATCTAAAGGTTGTCAGAGTATCTCAGAGTATCTAAAGGTTGTCAGAATATCTAAAGGTTGTCAGAGTATCTCAGAGTATCTAAAGGTTGTCAGAGTATCTAAAGGTTGTCAGAGTATCTCAGAGTATCTAAAGGTTGTCAGAGTATCTAAAGGTTGTCAGAGTATCTAAAGGTTGTCAGAGCATCTAAAGGTTGTCAGAGTATCTAAAGGTTGTCAGAGTATCTCAGAGTATCTAAAGGTTGTCAGAGTATCTAAAGGTTGTCAGAATATCTAAAGGTTGTCAGAGTATCTCAGAGTATCTAAAGGTTGTCAGAGCATCTAAAGGTTGTCAGAGCATCTAAAGGTTGTCAGAGTATCTAAAGGTTGTCAGAGTATCTAAAGGTTGTCAGAGTATCTCAGAGTATCTAAAGGTTGTCAGAGTATCTAAAGGTTGTCAGAATATCTAAAGGTTGTCAGAGTATCTCAGAGTATCTAAGGTTGTCAGAGCATCTAAAGGTTGTCAGAGCATCTAAAAGGTTGTCAGAGTATCTAAAGGTTGTCAGAGTATCTCAGAGTATCTAAAGGTTGTCAGAGTATCTAAAGGTTGTCAGAGTATCTCAGAGTATCTAAAGGTTGTCAGAGTATCTAAAGGTTGTCAGAGTATCTCAGAGTATCTAAAGGTTGTCAGAGTATCTAAAGGTTGTCAGAGTATCTAAAGGTTGTCAGAGTATCTCAGAGTATCTAAAGGTTGTCAGAGTATCTAAAGGTTGTCAGAATATCTAAAGGTTGTCAGAGTATCTCAGAGTATCTAAAGGTTGTCAGAAGTATCTAAAGGTTGTCAGAGTATCTCAGAGTATCTAAAGGTTGTCAGAGTATCTAAAGGTTGTCAGAGTATCTAAAGGTTGTCAGAGCATCTAAAGGTTGTCAGAGTATCTAAAGGTTGTCAGAGTATCTCAGAGTATCTAAAGGTTGTCAGAGTATCTAAAGGTTGTCAGAGTATCTAAAGGTTGTCAGAGTATCTCAGAGTATCTAAAGGTTGTCAGAGCATCTAAAGGTTGTCAGAGCATCTAAAGGTTGTCAGAGTATCTAAAGGTTGTCAGAGTATCTAAAGGTTGTCAGAGTATCTCAGAGTATCTAAAGGTTGTCAGAGTATCTAAAGGTTGTCAGAATATCTAAAGGTTGTCAGAGTATCTCAGAGTATCTAAAGGTTGTCAGAGCATCTAAAGGTTGTCAGAGCATCTAAAGGTTGTCAGAGTATCTAAAGGTTGTCAGAGTATCTCAGAGTATCTAAAGGTTGTCAGAGTATCTAAAGGTTGTCAGAATATCTCAGAGTATCTAAAGGTTGTCAGAGTATCTAAAGGTTGTCAGAGTATCTAAAGGTTGTCAGAGTATCTCAGAGTATCTAAAGGTTGTCAGAGCATCTAAAGGTTGTCAGAGTATCTAAAGGTTGTCAGAGTATCTAAAGGTTGTCAGAGTATCTCAGAGTATCTAAAGGTTGTCAGAGTATCTAAAGGTTGTCAGAATATCTCAGAGTATCTAAAGGTTGTCAGAGTATCTAAAGGTTGTCAGAGTATCTAAAGGTTGTCAGAGTATCTCAGAGTATCTCAGAGTATCTAAAGGTTGTCAGAGTATCTAAAGGTTGTCAGAGTATCTCAGAGTATCTAAAGGTTGTCAGAGTATCTGAAGGTTGTCAGAGTATCTAAAGGTTGTCAGAGTATCTCAGAGTATCTAAAGGTTGTCAGAGTATCTAAAGGTTGTCAGAATATCTCAGAGTATCTAACAGTTTTCTAACTAAAGTATTGTGCTACAAAGTACGTTTTTTGCTCAATAACTTCATGCTGAAAAACAGGTCGAACAGAGTATTGCACAAAATGAAGCATAAATGATGCAACTCCCCCCTGCTCAGGAGAAATCAGTTATATTCATAACTCTTACTAAAGAAGCACTTAATGTGTGACAGTGGATGAACCGAGTATAACATTGATGCTATAACATTGTAATAAACGTGTCCCACTCTCCTTTTCGTCGGTGTTATATTTACCCTTTGACTTCCTTTCACTCTCAGATGAATCTTTTAGGAAACTTTTCTTCCAAGTCCTCCCGTTAAATCACCACCGTCTGACTACAACTCCCGTTATACTGTTGTAAAACCGCGCCATGATTGGAGTTCTCCCTAGCAACCAAGCTCAGCCGTTTGGGGATTCTTTTAAAAAACTACACTACCCACTCTCAGATGAATCTTAGGGAAAGTTTTCTTCCCAAGTTCTCCCGTTAAATCACCACCGTCTGGGTTGACAAAACACTACAACTCCCGTTATACTGTTTCCCATGATTGGAGTTTTCCCTAGCAACCAAGTCAGCCGTTTGGCAATTTTTCTCTTTTGAAAACTACACTACCCACAAAGCCTAACGACAGAACACCAGGAAGTGTCAACTGGCGGTTTCCGTGGTCACCGTGAGATTGGTTCCGCCGTCGGTTTCCTCCTGCAGCACTAGTACGATAAGAAGAGAAGCGGCGTCGAGACACAAGACTCACCTCCACCACCTCCACCACCTTTAATAACTCTACTGTACAATGAAACTCTTAGCAATATCTCCCTCTCTCGATATCCGCTTCGTCACGGTTGTACTGCTGGTAAGCTCATATCTCTCAGCCTTATAACATACACTGCTTTATAAGCTACAAGCTAACGTTGAGCTAGCTGAGTAACGTTAGGTAGCCTTAGCTGCTAGCTAACCCTGATGATAACGTGGCTTTTAAAGTGTCTGAAAGGTGATTTAGGGAGCTAGCTCACCTGTGCAGGTATTTATCAGGTTTCATTGTAGATGCCCTTTTGACTGGGTTTCACCAAACGACTCCCATAACTAATACAATGGATGAATATCAACTTCTGCCCTCCAAGAGGCGATTCAGAGTCCCTACATTTAACCACATCAGGCTAAAGATCAGGCTTTTTGTCCATCAGTCCATCTTGTTGCTAAATAATAATGAATGTGCTGCTAAAGAGATGTAAATGAAGAGGACAGATGGTCATTTTTTATAATGGGTTATGTATGAATAATGTGTGTGTTTCACCAAACGACTCCTATAACTAATTAAATGGGGAATATCAACTTCTGCCCTCCAAAGAGGTGATTCAGAGTTCATACATTTAACATCATCAGGCTAAAGATCAGGCTTTTAGTCCATCAGTCCATCTTGTTGCTAAACAATACTAATTAATGTGCTGCTAAAGACATGTAAATCCAGAGGATAATGGGTTATGTATGAATAATGTGTGTGTTTTTTACTTGACTGTCTGTCTGTCTGTCTATGGAAACAGTATGTCTATTTTATATGTGTACTTTTTCTTCAAACTGAGCTGCCTATGGATGCAAAATGAATTTCAGTGCAAACAGACAATATAAAGTTGTATCGTATCTTAAGTTATCCGGCTGCAATGTCAACTTAGCCTTAGCTGTAGTGTTGCAACAAGCCATAATCCTTCTTATATAATCGATATGTTTTTTTTGCACAACAGACTGTATAATCCAAACTTAATAAATGGGCTAGAGTTGGACTTCTTGGTAACTTAGTTGAGGAGGAATAAAGCATTAGCATTAGCTGTTACCACATAGTGACAGCAGGCAGGGAGATAGTAGCTAATTTGCCAAGCATGGTTAGTTTAAGTTTGTTTATTGAATGGGTGTGTCTGTTGTGTTTCATCAAGCTTAATACTTGTTATTATACGGATGCACACAGTGTATTTATTGACTCTTCGTGTATCTGTCTGTATGTGTCTGTGAATTGGTGCTCGCCGGTTGGTGAATTCCTCTGTTGTGGCTCATTCTGATTGGCTGACAACCCGGAACTAGACACACAGCGGCTGCTGCTGTGAGAGTTTAGCTTAGGGCCTGAGATGAAAACTTAACTTCAGAGACATTTCTTCATCGGTTTAACCACTGTAATGTGTCATTTCTTATCAGTACGCAGCTGTGTCATCCTATATGGTAAAAAGGGCACAGTGACTTTTTTTTTTACAATGTTGATTCTGTTAAACTTTCAAAGGCAAGGCAGGTTTATTTATATAGCACATTTCATACACAAAGGCAATTCAAAGTCCTTTACATATATGAAAGCAAGATAAAAGAGCACAAAGTGCATAATATAAAAACGAATAAAAGAATATAAAAGTATAAGTTAAAAGAAAAAAAATTAATAGGATAATAAAAACAATCAAATACAGTAAAGTGCAGCATTTGATCAATTAAGAAAAGCGTCTGAGAACAGTTTGGCCTTGAGACTAGATTTGAAAGTGGCCACTGTTGGTGTATTTTTGATCTCACCTGGAAGTTTGGTCCACAGTTGAGCAGCGTAGCAGCTTCAAAGGGAATCAGGAAATATTTTCTATAGAGCTGAAATGATTAGTCAATTGAATGATTAGGTAGGTGGTCGACAGAAATATTAGGAACTGTTTTGATTATTGATTAATCTGTGAAGTTATTTTTCATACATACATAAATTACTAAACAGTCATTGGTCCCAGCTTCTCAAATTTGAGGATTTGCTGCCTTTCTTTGATGGTATATTACATATCTTTTGGTTTTGGGCTTTTATTTGGATAAAAGAAGCATTTCTCAAAATGTCACCCTTGGCTCTGAGAAATTGCAATGTTTTTTTTTTTACTATTTTGACATTTTATAGACTAGATTATTAATCATTTAATCACAGACATAATTGACAGATTAATCTATAATAGTAAATTCTTAGTTTCAGTCCAAATTTACATCAGGAAATACTTAAACAATTTTACATCAGGAACATTTTTCGTTTTGGTTTGTGTGTGAGTAAAAGTTCAGTTTCATATTTAGGTTATCCAATAAAGCATAAAGCAGTGTGAGCTCTGGCTATTTCACTGTTTGAAAATTTGTGTTTGTAACACTCGAGGAGGATGACCGTCGTATATCCTGTTTGAAGAGGATCTTGAGTCAGCACAGATCACACAGTAGATAAAGAGAGTGCAGGCATACTTTTAAAGCATTGTAATGTAAGTGTTGACTACAGTGGCTGATGTTAGATAGTGAACATTTTGAAAAATGCAGTCTTTTTTGGACTTCTCTGTTTTTTCAATTGGCAGTCAGCCGGCCTAATATTGGTGTTCTTTCCGGCCATTTCACCCTTTTGGTGAATGTAATTTTAACTCTTAAATTTCTCTGTGCCGATCTCTTTCATACAGATTCTTTTCTACAGCGTTGACATCAGAGCTGGAATTCAGAAACCCCCAGCTGGTGCATCATAATTACACCCTTAATCTTTTTTTGAGTGATCCAGAGAGGGAGATACATGAAAGACAAAATGGATGGCTGCAAGATTAATTTCTTAACACAAAATATTAGAATTTGACGGACCATAGTTCTAGCTCATGTTCTCTAACTGAAAAGTTGTCAGAAGAAATAACAAAAACAAGATGTTTGTATAAAAGTGTGCAGTATTATTGTGTAATGGCTTCATTATTTGAGTAAAGACTAACTGAAAGAGTAAGAGTGCAAATACATGGAGCCTCAATTAAGCATTAGGCGGTGGCTCACTCTATTTGGTGATGAGTTGAATGATTTAGGTGGAGCCCATAATCAGTGCTAATGATTCATTTAAAGATGACCATTAATGTAGTTTGGCCACCTTTGGAGATATGTGGGCTCAACACACTGTAAGAAATGGATGCTCCTCCACTGTTCCATGTTTTGTCACACTTTTTTAGTGACATGTCAAAGTTAAAAAATACTGTGTTTGGATACTTTATTAAAGGAGAGAGGTATGTATATCCTTCAACAGATTCTGGACAAACATGAAGTATTGAGGGAAAAAACAGTCCACTGTTAAAATTTAAAAAAAAACAGGTTATGCAGGAAATGGATTATTGTATATTTAGCCCAGCACCAGGACTGACTGAGAACAAAGCACTGGAAAAATTATACCTCTCAGCTTTCCTGGGACACATGTAGGATCCCACAGTAGAAGTTGGAGAAAGTTGCTAACCCTAACCCTAAGCAATACCATGGCGTGTTATGTGTGCTAAGGCATGAGTTTAGCACTATGGTCCACACTGTGAGAGCTGGTTTTCAGTAGAGTCAGTCTAGATATGCTGGTTACCAGTATGCTGACTGGCCTGTTGAGTCATTTTAGTCCTGAATTCCCCCTCTGGTTTCTTAGTCAAGTGTCCTCAGAATCTTTTCTCTCCTCCCCCACATAGTTGTCTTAACCAGCATGCCTGTGTTTTTATGTTTTAATTGCTGATCATCTATCTCTTCCCTGTGTGCCTGTAGGTGATGGGCCTCTCTACTCCTGGCCAAGCAGAAATCACCAGTCTGGATTCAGGCAACATTGATGACGTCCTAAGTAAGGCATCATACGTAACTCTTCAAAAGTGTCTTAAAGGAATAGTTTTGCATTTTTGGAAACACACTTATTCACTTTCTTGCTGAGAGTTGGATGAGAAGATCAATACATCTGCCATGTTTGTTTATTCAGTTTTGGCATAAAGACTTGAAACGGAAGGGAAACTGCTTATTTCCTTGTATTTCTTCCTCATCTAGCCTAGTTCTTGGTAAGGAAGCATATAAGCATATTTCCCCAAAAAACTATTTAGTTAATACTCATTCAGATCTTAGTATTTTTTCCTCACTTAACTTCAACCTCTTCTACTCTACCCCTTTTACCGTAGATCCATTTTTGTCTTTTTTAGTTGGGACGGGATCTTTAGGGGGAAATAGCAGGTCAGCAGTAGATGTCACATAGAAGTGGTGTACAGCATTTGAAAGCTGGGAACCTGAAGATTAATTTGAGAGCACTGTGTGTCAATTTTTCTAGTCATAAATCTGTAATAAACATAACATTTTGTTTGTGCACCTATTTAAATGTTGAAAGTTTGGAGTGTATGAGGGTTTAGAACATTATGATAGAAGTATATGATGTCCATTCTCATGCTCTATTATGTCTTATAAGTTGTTGCAGAAATTGTTGGGTTGATACCATTTGTTACACAGATTTGGTGTTAAATTTAACAATTTTGTAACCACTCAGGAATTGATAAAAATTATCAAATAGTCCCTCCAAAATACAACATTAAAACACCAAGACCTTGAGGAACCCCATAGAAAAAGCCATGCTGTGATTTGGTATCAAATACTTTTGACATTTGGCGATTTGAAGAATTGCATTTTTTGGCATTGGATGGCGAGCACTTCTGTTCTGGAAACTGCCCAGAGACCCCCTTATTTTCATTCTACCTAGGAAAGCCATCCATCCTCTGAATGCTCTAGGTCTCTAGTTTGTGATTGTAAAGTTTCATGAGGCTGTGATTATCATAGAGGTCACCACAGGTCATTTTATACAGCAAGGTCAAATTTTAAAAAATGGTCTCACTAAAATGAAATGGCTACTATGGGGACTAACATCATCACACGTGAATACAGTTGGGCTCATTGGATCCACAAGATTCTCAGCTTTACAGTGATACACAATTTATGCAACTCAAGACTGTTTAGGGACCCCAGTATGCAGAAATTATTTTTAGAATAGGCGGAAATAATACATTTATACTACATGCAAAAAGAAACTGCATGTGATTATCATGAAGTGGACATGTCTGTGAAAGCTAAAAGGGAGACACGTGGGTACTCATAGAACCCATTTTCATTCATATATCTTGAGGTGAGAGCTTAAGGGACTCCTGTGAATATGGCTATGCCAGTTTTTCCTCGCCAAAATTTAGCTGGGGAGCTTTATTAGCCTCCTTTCCGACAAGCAAGCTTGACATGGTTGGTAGCCTGCTACAACCTCTGAAAGACCGTAAAGTTGGTCAAGGACGCCGGGATCCGAATGAGTAGAAGAGGTTAAGAGATGTAATTATTTTTTCTATCTTTGTTACGTCCAATAAGGACGTTATGTTTACAGTCCACTTTGTCAGATTGTTTGTATTTCTCTCACTGTTAGTTAGCAGCATATCACAAAAATCATGTGATTTGGTGGCCAGGGAGGAACATGGCCCATTACGCAATTAGTTGTTGGGGGAGATAAGACAAGCCCCCAGGAAGAGCCCCGGGCTAAGAAGCAAATTTTTGTAATCGCCAAACGGTGGAATTATAACTTCTGGGTCAGTCATGTGATGCCATTGGGCCCAAAATACTTACATTGGGAAAGAGATGTCTGTAAATCAGCGGATACAATTTTTTTTGAGGTAAATTATCTTCCCAGTACAAACACTTGAATAGCCCTTATTTAAGTCATTTGGTCCTAAAAGTTGTAAAATGCTCTAATAGCCAAATCCAGAGTTATTTCCCTTTCTCCGTTCATGTGAATGAGACCCAGTCCGAGGGCTGGGAGGCGGTTTTTAAAGGAAACGCTACTGCGCTTGCTCTATGGGCCCAGTGGATGCAGAAAATCGCTGGAAGATCCGGGTACTTTCTCACTCGGTAGTGGAGCCATTTTGGCTTCATGCGCCTATGAGCAACTCTTATGGGAATGAATGGGCGCTCGACTCCAACGCTGTATCCAGTTCTCCTTTTACATCCATGGGATAGCACCATTCAAAGTTTTTCCCCACTGGATTCCTTCCAACACATATGCAAATTGGCCACACCCATTGCTGCCTTGTCAGATTTGTCCTCATGCCACCACGCTGTTTGCCTCATTGTTGTAAGTCTGACCTACTTTATAGTCATTGGCCCTTGGCTTACCTTTCACCAAATAAACATTTAATGGCATTTCACCAGTGGGTGGTATGATAGATAAATACATACAGTGTGGCCACGAGTCACTGGTCATACATTTCTGTGCGCTGTAAGTGCTTTCTTTGTGTTTTTTTCGTAAGTGACAGAAAACTGAGGGGTTTAAGACTGATTAGCCTAATTACAGTTTTTTATTACAATTTAAAAAAAATAATTTTACTAGAAAAATATACATTCATGAGTGTATTTGTATGTATAGAGGCTTATATATTTATGTCCTGTTTGTGTGTATGTTTCCTTGCAGATAATGCTGGGGTGGCAATAGTCAATTTTTATGCAGACTGGTAAGTGTGTTGTTTCTCTCCCACATGTCATTGGACCTCTGTATATTGTGTCAAGAATGTTTAAATGTTGTTTTGTTCATGACGCTGATGTTTCCTACGACTGCCACATGGTGCAATAAGCATAATTAGATTGCTGTCATCCACAGTAGAGATTTTGTTGATTTTTACATCACGTGTTTGTGTTAATCTCATTTGGTCTAATTAATGGATGGATAATGGAACTGTTATAGGCAAAAATCATTTGTCAACATTCTCAAACACAGCAACATTTAGTTAAATGGATCTAAAAATCTATTTAACTTGCTTAGAAAATATGGAAATCGCTTTGGCCTCACACCACTTCCCCTGCCCTCCTTTACAGGTGCAGGTTCAGTCAGATGCTCCATCCAATTTTTGAGGAGGCATCTAACTTAGTGAGGGAGGAGTTCCCTGAAACCAAGCAGGTGGTGTTTGCCCGAGTCGACTGTGACCAACATTGTGAGTATTACTGACCATTTTATTAGAGTTTAGTGTTCTTTATAACAAAAGTACAACTAACAATTCAACTTAATATCACTTATTGGTCTTTACTGGTCTTTTTTTTCTTTTCTTTTTTTAAACCTATTACATAAAAAAATTATGAGAAATGCCCATCACAAGTTACTAGAGCCATACCATTTATTCATTTGATCAACAGCTATTATTTTTTTTATTATTCAACTACTAGTATTTATGTCATAACAATGTGAAACAAAGACAAGTAAACTATTGTTAGTAATTTTGAAGCTGAAACTGAATTTTTTTTAAATTTTTACTTACTTAAATGATTAATCTTTATAATTAGAATTAGTATTAATATATGGGATGGTTGTTGTTTATGGTGATCTAATGCTCTAAACTGCTTTAACACACTGTCATTTTATTATATATAAAACAAAAAAAAGACACACACACACACACACACACACACACAGACACACACAGACACACACAGACACACACTCTTACTATATTTGATGCACATATGTGCACATATGTACACATAGATGCCCAGGACACCAAAGCACAGACACATAAACCGCCCGCCTCAGCCTTTTGAGATAAAGCAAATTAAAGAGAATTATTGATGACCTGCAAACTGTTTGAAGACTAATGACAAAACTGCTGCTTCCTGTGAAGACGGGAGGCTTAGAGACGCCCCGCTGGGAGATTGACACCTGCCACATGCACACACACACACACACACCCTCACACACACACACACACACACACACACACACACACACATTCAGTGTGTGCAGAGAGAATATTTACTCTTGGCGGGGGGCAGCTTTCATGTGGGAGATCAGAGCTCAGCGCTGACTGAAGGCAGTGTTTTCAGACTGAGGTTTAACCTCCGTCTCTGTCACTGCTCCGCTCCTCATCTCCCCATCCCCCCATCCCCATGTGTTTTTACTCCGCTTCGTCCTCTTCATCAATTGATTCGTCCTTCTTTACTTAACTTCTCCCCCGGCTCGCTCTGTAGCGGACATAGCCCAGCGGTACCGCATCACCAAGTATCCAACATTGAAGTTGTTCCGCAATGGGATGATGATGAAGAGGGAGTACAGGGGTCAGAGGTCGGTGGCGGCCATTGCTGACTTCATCCGCCAGCAGCAGGTCGACCCTGTGAAAGAGATGCACTCAATGGCGGAGATTAATACTCTGGATGTGAGTGACAAACACACACACACTGTGTCTACAAAGCATTGCAATTTCAACAGTCATTGTAAAAATAATGGTATACTTTCTTTTCTCAACTTTCTTATTCAACAGAGGAGCAAGAGAAACATCATCGCTTACTTTGAAAGTAAGGACTCCGATAACTACCACACATATGAAAAAGTTTCCAACATCCTTCGAGATGACTGCACATTCTTGGCTGCCTTTGGGTGAGACACAACACCATCTGTATTTTAGGCTTAGTTTTAATTCTTCTATCTATCTTAAACGTTTCTTCTCTGCTTCGCTCTTATAGAGCCGTATCTGAGCCCGAGCGCTTCAGTGGAGACAATGTAATCTACAAGCCTGTGGGGGAGAGCGTCCCTGACATGGTCTACCTCGGCTCACTCAGCAACTTCGACCTGACCTACGCTTGGGCCCAGGACAAGTGTGTGCCTCTGGTCAGGGAGATCACCTTTGAAAATGGAGAGGTTTGTCACCTTCATATTCATATAGAGCATTGTCAACTTGATCTATTGCTTTTTGGTCTGATATGTAAATCTGGATATGTAGAGATATTGACACAAAAACCCGCCTGGAGGGTATTCATGGTGTCTGTTGGTAGTCCATCTGCTGAGCCACGGAAAGGCCCTTACTCCATCTGTCCTCAACGCTTTGTGTGTGTATTTGTGTTTTCCAGGAGCTGACTGAAGAAGGAATCCCGTTCCTCATCTTGTTCCACGTTAGAGAAGACACAGAGAGCTTAGAGAAGTTCCAGCATGAAGTGGCTCGCCAGCTCATCAGCGAGAAAGGTGAGGCGGTGAATTTTAGTTACTCATGAGCCAAACAGCCTTAATGTGTACAGAAGTGGTGTTCACGATGTCGGTGTCTCCTCCTCTCTCAGGGTCTATAAACTTCCTGCACGCCGACTGCGAGAAGTTCCGCCATCCTCTGCTCCATATACAGAAAACACCTGCCGACTGTCCCGTCATTGCTATAGACTCATTCAGACACATGTATGTCTATCCCGACTTCAAAGACCTCAAGTAAGTACCACCTTTCACTTTCTCTTTACAATTTAGTGTGTGTGCAGCAATATAGTCCTTAAAGGGCGTGTCAATCTGCGTTTTTCCCGTTTTTATTTTTCAAATGGAAATGCCTACTCCGCTGTTTTCCAAAAAGCAGTGACGAAGGTTACCAAAGTAAGTTAATCAAAGCTAATTAACAAGGTTATGAATAATGTGAACGATAGCACTAGATGAGTCAATGTTAGCTGTGCTAAGTTTGGAAATAACTGAAAGGCTTAGTTCGGATTTTTTGAAGAGGCGGTGTATGTATACTCCTGTGTTTTATGAGGTAAAATTACAGTTTTTTGTGAATGTGAACGTAGTCTGGTGTCTTTAGAAAGAGCGATATAACTGCTTCAGTTCCCCGTCAGAAAGGGCTGTCTGACAACGAGGTAAAGTGGCTCTGGACAGGAGCAGCAGAAAAATGTACTTTAAAAAAAAAAATCTGTATCAGTTTAAGTGTATGCTATATTTAGAATATTTTTACCTTACCATCAGACAGTCCTTTCCGAGAGGGAATTGAAGCCATTATATTGCTCTATTCAAAGCCACCGGACAACAGTAATTTTACCTCACAGAACACGGGAGTTGCTGGTCTACAGCTGCATCGATTGGTTAGTTTGTGCTATTGTGTCACTTTCGGATCCGAACTAGCGTGGCCTCCACACAGCAGTGCATTGCTTAGTTTTTGTGTCGGTACTCCTTTCTGCTTCTCCAAACTGGGAGCATGTCGACCTCCATCTAAGCACTGTACTGTAATTTACTAATGCTAATACACTGACCATGAGGATGTATATATACTGTACATGTAGCAGCGTCATCATGCAGAAACTTACGTCAGGTCACGTGGGAAAACGTTTTTAGAAAGACTTGGGGAAAATAGCATTTTGACACTAAAACATACATACTTTGACCAAAATTAGAATTTTTGGATTTGAATACACAAGGAACACCACTGGGAAGCCACAGAATTATATAAAAACCTCAAAAATAAAACAAAAATAATGGAGCTGCCCTTTAAAGATGCACAATATTACCAATGTCTGATAAATGATAAATGATTGTGGTAATTTCAAACAGTACCAACATATTTAATTTATTTTGTGATTCCACCATGTGTGCATCTCCCTTTAAACATTTAGAAACATGTTTTTTAAAAATAAGAGTGATGGTGGGGTAATGGTGATTGTTTCATGCAAAAAGAAATAGCCAAATATATAAATGAAAACTTACCACAAATGCAGCTGTAATTAACAAATGAATCATCCACATGTCAAATCAGTCTGATGTATTCAGCGTTCTTTTGGACATTTTTGAGCAATTATTGCCTGAAACTGATGCCGTATATGAAATTGTTCATAACGAAATTTCCTTAAATAAAGTTAATTTCATTACACACAATCACACACACACACACACACACACACACACACCATAATCCACTGTGCACTCAACAACAGAGAAATGTCACACCTCCTAAAATCTGTCCTTTATGAATGGGCCAGGACACCGGAGCTAATGTGACATGATTTGGCACGTGCAATAAGTGCTAAACTAATCCAGTCTAATCTAATTTAATCTTATTTATTCTGCCCCCCACCACTCGGCCTCCCCCAGTCCCCAATCAGGGTCTGATCAGATAGACACAAGCCCTGAGGACTGACCAGCCCTCCACAACCTAATTACATCACATCACCACCGCATGTGGCACACAGCTTGTAATTACATTAGCGCAGTGTATGTTATATATATATATATATATGTGTGTGTGTGTGTGTGCATGCTGCCCTGACACACGGGGTTAGCTGTGACTGGGGACCTGCTCCGCCTGTGTGATATGACAACAGCTCATGACCTGTCATTAATAAGCACACTTCACAGGACAGCGTTGATATGGATTAATGCTGCTTCATGACACGTCCGCAGGGGCCGATGTCCTCTGCTGCTGCCACAAGCTGTTTTGTCTCGTATCAACTTTATTGTTGAACTTTGTGTGTAGGAATGCCTTTCTCAGACAGACTGGCTTTTAACAGGCACGTACGAGTGATTTAAGAGAATTTGTTGCATTCACCAATTTTCTTGTATCCTGAAATTTCTCTTTGTGTGAACAAAATTCATGAGTGATCAAACCCTCTCGTACGAGCCAAAGGATCCTAATAATGCCTTAATCTGAATGAATTTGGAGGAGGGATGCATGATCTGATTTTTTTTTTCAGTCCCGATATGATACCCGGGCTTTGGGTATCAACCGATACTGAGTACCGATCCGATACCAGTGTTTAATTGATAAGCTGTGCCGCGCTCTGTGGACGTGCCTGGGATCATTCTTCTTTGTGAAGGGCAACATCAGGCTTGACTTAAACATTGCTTTCTTAACTTGTAACAAAAAACAAAATGTAACAAATAAATACATAGATATACATTTACTGAATTTTTATTTGTTATTAAAAATATTGTTCACTAGCAACTTGGTAAAAAATCTTCTAAATTAACAGGAATTATAATTCAAGTGTAAACCTTTTTTAATGCAGCAACAAATTGGTCAAAACTATTGAATTAAAATTCCATTATATTATGTATAAAGTATATAAACATAGAATTGAATCGGCCCCATTGTGACTGATACCCGATCCAGCTATTTGAGTCCGTATCGGCCCGATATCTGTATCGGCACATCCCTAGTTTGGAGTTTAAATGTGTTACAAAAAAAAAACATAAAGGTAAATAACTTAAATTAACTTTATGCTAAATTAATATTCAGTTCACACCATATCATCATGGCTTGCCAGTTTACCATTTCATTTTTTTTTTATTTCCTGATTTTATTGGCATATTTTGGCATTGCGACAATATATTATACATTTAAGTAGTTGTTTAGGGAAATTCTGGGGCTAACAGCTGTCTAGGGGTCTTTATGCAGGTTGCTGTCCAGGTTAACATCCTACGTTAAAACACCTGACAGTTTAAAACCACCTACTGTTACATCCCCTTCACCTTATGGACCAACTTAATATCGGAGCTTTGGCCCAGGAGGCAGAGTAGGTCGTCCATTAATTGCAGGGTTGTTGATTTGATCCCCGGCTCCTCCTGACTGCAAGTGTCCTTAAGCAAGAAAGCAAGATACTTAACGGGATAGTCCGGGTGTTTTGAAGTGGAGAAAAATGTATTTTAGCCAATTAAACAAAAGGCCCAACTAAAAAAATCAATATCAGTTTAAGTGTATGATAGCGTCAGACGCGCGTCTATTTTATAGAATAGAAGGCTCGCCTATTTTACACGCGAGCCGCTCGCGTCTCGCGTCTCGGCTGCGTGTCCCAGCAGCCACAGACAGTGAAGGTGATCTATTGACAGTATATGGACATCATATCAGCTACATAATACAGTTTACATGTCTAGACATCTGTAGAATATGTCACAGACAGTGAAAGTGATCTAGTGACTGTATATTAACATCATACCAGCAAGACTTTACTGCAGTTTACATGTCTGGACATCTGTAGAATATGTCACAGACAGTGAAGGTGATCTATTGACTGTATATGAACATCATACCAGCAAGATTACTACAGTTTCCATGTCTAGACATCTGTAGAATATGTCACAGACAGTGAAAGTGATCTAGTGACTGTATATTAACTTCATACCAGCAAGACTTTACTACAGTTTCGAGGTCTATCTGTAGAATATGTTACGGAGATGAAAAAAAGTTAAGTTAAGTAAACTTGTTTTTAAATCAACACTTCCTGCTTTCATTTCAAAATAAAAGCCCTCAGGCGTTTTTTTCTATAGACAGAATCCCTTCATTTGTTAACACAAGGCTTTTATTCTGAAATATGAGCAGTCAGTGCTGTGGAACACGCAGTCACTTTGAGAGCTCCAAGAATTGATAATGTTTGGGGTTTAAATCAACACTTCCTGCTTTCATTTAGAAATAAAAGCCCTAAAGCGGGTTTTCTTTGCACAGAATTCCTTCATTTGTTAACACAAGGCTTTTATTCTGAAAATTGTGCCGGACAGTGATGTGGAACAAGCAGTGACTTGGAAAGCATCATAAATGAATACAGTACGGAGTTTTAATTGTGGATTATTACTATTATTTACTAATTACCACACGTTTCTGAACCTTTCTCTGTCTAAAATAAATATAAATTATATTTATCATGAAGTTAAATGGCCATTAAAAGGCAAACTCTATGCAGAAAGAAAGGGCTGACATCAGCAGCAGAAACCCAGCTGACAGGGCAGCCGACATGCAGCCGACACGCGTCTAGTGTGAACACCAGACTCCTGCATCACGTAGCCACCACGTGATGCAGACGCCACGCGCTCCTGATGCGGGTAGTGTGCCCATGACTTAAATTGTAAAACACTTTATTCACAAATTTAGAAAAGCACATATAAGTGCAGTTCATTTACCATGTCAGACCATTCCCACTTCATTTCTGTCGCCGCTGCTCTGATGAAGTCGTTGACAGCTGTACTATTAATATTTTCTAACTAGTTTCAGATCCCCTAATACAAATACTGATACTACTAAAATGTCCAACAGCAGAACAGGAAGCTCTGCATTGTTAATTTTTATTTTTACTGTCCTCAACTACTGAAATTCTTAGTCGGCTATCAATCATATGATTTTATCGACTAATCAGTTAGTTGATTTAATCAACAGATCTGTAAAACTGAGTTTCTCCACAAAGAATCACACAAAACCGCCACTTTAAATGTGTTTACCAGAGATGTGCTCATCAGTTTCTAGTTTCTTCGAAATAAGTCATGCCACCAAGAGGTGGCAGCCCTACATTTTTGTGAATGGGCCTGTCTTAAATCTCACAAATTGAAATTATCAATTCATAACAAGTTTGAACAGTTCAGAGTTGTTTGAATCCAACTTGTTAGTACAAAGACTTGGATGAACAAGCCTCCCAGAAAAAAGCATGATGTCCAATGTGTGTTTCTCTGTGTTTTTTTTAGTATCCCTGGCAAGCTGAGACAGTTTGTGTTGGACCTTCACTCTGGGAAGCTTCACCGAGAGTTTCACCATGGTCCTGACCCCACGGACAGCACACCCGGACAGGTCAGACAGCAGCGTCAGCACGCACTAGTACAGTCACTGAAAGTTGATTATTTGCTACATCATGTGAAACTTGATTGTCTGTTCTAAATGTTCCCCTCAGGAGGAGACGGGAGAAGTGGCCAGCAGCCCTCCAGAAAGTTCATTCATGAAGCTGGCGCCCAGCGAGACTCGCTACACCATCCTCAACCGGGACCGTGACGAGCTGTGACCTCAGCAGCCTTCCAGTGATCCTGTGACTCAATGCCACGCCCCGGGGTCAGGGAGGGGGTTAGGGTTGGGACAGGCCAGCGGGACAGAACAGCAACACCCAACACCCTTACCGAAGAGAGAGAGATAGAGAAGAGGAGGAGAATGAAGAAGAAGAAAAAGAAGAAGACAGGAGTTCAGTCCACAACACAACATGTTGGAATAACCTATATTTTCATAACTCTTTCACGTACAATTTTTATTTTGGATCAAAAGGAAAGGGGGTAAAGAAGAAAAAAGTGTGTGGGCAGGGGTTAGGGGCATTAGGACATCAAGAGACGTGTTTTTACTTTTATTTTTTTTTGGAGCTTGTAAATATGTTTGTGCTACATGGGAGTCTCATTGTTGGTCTAAATTAAATGCAGAGTTTTCTTTATTTTATTCCTTTCTTTTACATCACCTGGCTTTTTGTAGAAAAAAAATCCAGTTCCCTCACTCCAGTTGTACGGTTCTTATCTGTGGGTAGTCCAGTTCAGCCTGTCTGAGAGGAGACGCTTGCTAGTCTCACTGACCTCACGGCTGCATCTCAATATGACCAACTCTAGTCTAATTCATTTGTATAGCACAAGTTAGAACAACATGCCTGTTTGAAGTAGCTTTATCTCCATATCTTCTCCACACACACGGAATCTGAAGGAATAGAAACATATTTTTAAAAGCTTGTTAGGGGAAGACGTAATTTCAAATCATGACTTGAGACTGAAGATAAAGAGACAGAGCTACTCCAGCCTATTGAGATGCACCCCCTTCTCTCCTTGGTACTAAATGGTTATAGATTACGATGTCTCTTACAGTGCTTAGAAAAAGTATTGCCCCCTCGGACCTTTTTATGCGTCACTGTTTTCACAACGCTGAATCACAGTGGATGTAATTAGGATTTTATTTTTCATCAACAATCGACAGAAAATAATGTCAAAGTGAATGAATTCTAAATTCTGTGTTTAGTAGAAGCCTAAAACTGCACAACCCCCAAAACGCACCAACCCTATCATGAAGCCTGGTGGTGGCAGCATCATGCTGTGTGGAGGCTCCTCTGCAGCGGTAGAAGGTTAAATTGATGCAGCAAAGAACAGAGAAATCCTGGTGAAAACATGCAGCTATAGATGTATATTTAACAGCAAGACAACCCCAAACATAAAGCCAAATCTAGACGTGGATGTGAAAGAATTAGTGTCCAGATGTTACAGGCCTGTTGAAGTAGACCTAAGGCTGTAACTGTTGCCAAAGGTGCCTCTATTATTATTGTCTTTAAGGACATGAATACTTGTGCAATCAGGAATTTTGTTAATTTTGTACCCAAGAAATCTGAACGTCTTATTTGTCTGTTCAGTGTCTAAAATGCTGATTACCTCCACTAAAGTAAAACATCAAATGTCCAAGGGGGGCCGGATACCTTTTTTAAAGGCACAGTATTTGCCATAACACCTCTGAGTTGTGTTCCCGGAAATCAAATAAGAGGAAAAAAAACGTTTTGCAATTCTGTACTTTAAAAGAATTTATGAAATGGCTGTTGTTTTGCTGTTGCCTGTCGTCAAATGTGTCATCATGCTGGGGGAGAAAAGACTGCGTCCTTCCCAGTGTTTTAAAGAGACGAGAGGGGAAAACCCATGTGATGAACGGTGGAAATTTAACAGTCTGCCACTTTATACAAGTTCTCCTAAAACTGGTTTTGTCTCTTTATATGTCTTTGAGGTTTTGGTACAAGTCTAGATCCCTGAGATCCCCTGAGCGTGAATGAAGTCAGAATAAGAGTGTGGGGGACCCATTGCTAAAAGTTTGTACTGTGCGTCCTGCCCTTCCGTAGAGGCCAACAGATGCCTGCATAGTGACATATCAGCCCACATACAGGAGAGCAACGGGGGGGAGCGTGATGCCATTTCTAAACCAGTCATCTCAGAGGGGAAGAAGAGTAAAAAAAGTAAATTAAAAACCATTTTACAGGATATTGTGTTGTCTGATGCTTTGTATCTGAACTCTGTGATATTTATCCAATGAATGTCATTACTGTTGAACAGATTTTATTTGGCAGAAAACCAGCAGCAGTATAATCAATACATGGCAGGATCTTGGATAGTGGCACTTTGGTGCTTTTTGTGCAATTTTGCTCTCACACTTTGCAAAAACAAGTCTGTATTTACATACAGCATAATTTATACAAACATTGAAACATAACCTCTTTAATTTAAATGTAACACCACCACTTTTTCTCTCCATGCATCTTATTGTACTCTCAGTACTGCAGCTGTTCACATTGGGATATTTTCTGCATAAAGGAATATTGAGGCATGATCGCTGGTAAACTCTAGTAAAAATTAATAGGAAAAAAGATGCGAGCGCGAGGAACAAACAGTACCCTTGTTGGTGATGGCATTTCACTGATTGGTTGGGTATTTGAAAATGGTCTGATTTATTCCATGCCAAAGATTTATTTTAGTAAAGACATGCTGACCCAACCACAATAAAATATCTAGTGTAAAAAAATAATAATAGTGTGCATAAAATCAGAAGAATGTCCTCTGGTAAATTATTTGCACCAACATCTAATTGACATCAAAGTAAGCTGTCATTACATGCTATAACAGTGCGTGGTATCAGCAAAACTTGATGACGTCTTATCTTGAAGGCAATTTAAGGCAACGTGACACCGCCGGAGGTCGAGTTTGTGCTTCTTGATAGGTCAATCAACACTGAAGCCTCAGTGATGGGTCAGCACCTGAGGTCAGAGGACCAACCAGAGCTGCTGGGTCATTTGTCCTTGTTTGACTCTGGCTCTGGTGGCGGTGCCGTCAGTTGTTTCATCTTTAGATCCACTCGGGCTTTGCGTTGTTTCTGGACCAGGTTGCCGCCCGCAAAACCCAGGGCGCCGCCTCCCAGAGCAGCAGCCACCCCGGCGACTTTGAACCCGGCTAGCAGGCCTAGCGGACCTCCTAATACGCCGCCCAGTAGCGCCCCGGCAACCGGCAGCACCATCAACTTGTAGCCCACCGCCTTGGGAGACAGGAAGAAGAGATATATTCCAGTTTAATTTAACATCCACATAACACGAACCTTTGGAGGCATTAGTACTTTGTGGCTTCAAGACAGTCTGCGATAGAGTCGTCTATCCTTTCATGATCACACGTCGAAGCACAAACAAGCCAGCATGTGTGAATGTAAATCAACACTACCATAGCTGCATCAAAGAGTTTTCATTATCTCCGTTCAGGAGGAATCAGAGAGATGTGGCCTGTGTGTTATTACGGCTGTTATCATCAGAGTGGAAGGTGCTCTTTGCTGATGACAATTAATGACACACACACACACACATACACACACACACGCACACACAGGCAGGGACACACACTTGATTAACACTTCACCATTAAATTAATCTAGTTCAAAAGCTAGCATTACTTGTCCCCACCCCCGTGGCAGTTGAGGGAATTTTAATTTCATCTGAGCCGAGTTAAAAGGACTCTGGGTACAGGTTGTAGAGGACGGAGGAAATGTGTGTGTGTGTGTGTGTAATGCTGTTTGACCTGATGACAGATAACAAGCTTTCAAACACGTTAAAACATCTGACATCCTTCTCATCTGCTTTATCTCTTCACAACCCCCCTACCCGTCTTAATGTGCAGCCCACTACATCTACCAGCAACCTGACAGAGAGGGCAACCTTTGTTTGTGCCGCCAGTTGGGTGAGTTTAATTTAAAAATAGCTATTTCAAAAGAATATTTATTATTTGTGGCATTTATTTTATAAATCTTACGACTAAAGTTAAAATTGTTAAAGGGTCATTGCACTTACATTTCATTAAAAAAACAGATTTTCTAGCTGTGCAGTTTTGGTTTTATTCGCCTAGATTAATTGATATATCAATCTGAAATTCCTGCTGCCATCCCAAGACAATGGAGGTGAATGGAATGATGCTCACACCATTAAACCACAATGAAAAATTAAATTAAATTACATGAATTTAACAGATGATTTTATTATTATTAAGTCAGTTTTTTTCCCCAACTCAGGGACACTGACATGTGGACAGGAGAAACTGGGGACTGAACCGTTACTCTACAAAAAATACCCAAACCCTCTCTACAACATAAGCTACATACGCCAAAAATATTTTAAGAATTGATAATTATCAGTTTAATAGTATAGTATGTCTTTCCAGAGACAATGTGTTACCTCGAATAATCCACGAAACAGTTTTGTTCACATTGGAACTACTTTCTGGCAAAGAAATAGTCCGTATGAGAACTGCTTACTTTGTGCAGATTATACCAAATGACACTGTTGAATGGGTTAAACGTAATTTTTCAATGCTTTGAGCACCACAAATGAACTCAGTAACCAGGACAAATCAGTATCTGCATGACTAAATGACTAAAACACTTTTTTTGTAATTTAGATGAATAGACAGCCTTGGCTGTATAAACAGTTATGAAATAGCTGTTTTTCATGTTAGGTCATTTACTGTCCAGTGTTATCATTTACAGGTTTTTCTCAGCACACAGGAATCCCGTCTCGGTGTCATCGCTGTCTCTGAGAGGCTGTAATTACAGCATATTTACTTCACACCTCCATAAAAAGTGTGAGCAAAACACAGATCAACATGTAGCGCTTCATCTGGCAGACGAGCATCTCTTTCCTTTAATCCCAAACAAAATACTGGAAGTAAAGTTAGAAAATGTCACAATCCTTGGTAGAGATCTGTGTGAGGGTGTGTGTGTGTTGTAGATTAACAAAAACAGGTGATTCATTCTGAGTATTACAGACGAAAAGTTCAACATCTCAAGTGCGTAATATGTGTGAAGGGCACTGAGTTGTCCTTCTGAGTTACACTCAGTGTGTAAGAGTGAACTGAAGTGATATTGGAAGGCCGAATGCTGCTCCTGAAAAACTATTAAACAGTCATTCAAACCTCTTCTTAATGCTACACACACACACACACACACACACACATAGACCCTCTCTTGTCACCCCTCTCATCCTACCTCTCTATCACTCTTCCTCCCCTCCACTCCTCTCCATCCCTCTCCTCTCTCTATTTCCTTAATTGCAGCTTTCCTCCGTATTCGAACGGATCAATAGGGACAAACGCTGTGGAATGGCTGGGAGGCAAAGTGCCATCGATCTCCCCATCTCCCAAACACTACACACACACACACACAAACACACACACACACACATGCATCAGATCATCAGGACACACACACACATACATACACACCTTCCCCAGGCTCCTGGTCCCCTCCTCCACGTTGGCAGCGGCTGTGTTGACGTTGTCCTCTATGCTGTCAATCTTCTCCTGCTGGGACTGATGCACAGGGGTTAGACGCACACACACACACAAACACATATTAACACACACACCTACATATACACACACACACACACATGTGAAAGAGCAGCCACCTGTTGTGTATTAAGTTTTCTTTTATCTGTCCAAATTCTGCACCACGGCACAAGTTAACAGGGGAAAGGTGTGTGTGTGTGTGTGTGTGTGTGTGTGTGTGTGTGTGTGTGTGTGTGTGTGTGTGTGTGTGTGTGTGTGTGTGGAGGTTGTAGGTGTATTCAAAGGAGATTTCACTGAGGGTGGGGTCACAGTGTGTGTGTGTGGCATTGTGTGGATCTCATGAAATATTCAGAGTGGCAGCTGTCTCTCTCCATGTGAGGGCTGGATGGACACAGTGACCAAACAACAACAACCAGAGCACTTTTCTCCTCCTCCTCTTCTTCCTCCGCTCCTTCTCCCTCTCTCACCTCCTCGCTCTGAGCTCAAAGTTATTTTACAGATTCAGCTCTGTCCATTTTTTACAAGCTTCCTGTTATTTTGTGATGGTTGCAAAGATTTTAAACCCGTTCTGACTGATTCTGACCAATCAGATTCACAGATCGCATTAGAGCTGCAATGATTAATTGATTAGTTGTCAACCATCAAATTAATCAACTATTTTGACAAGCGATTCATCGGTTTGAATAATTTTTAAGAAAAAAAAGTTAGCGTCCTAGTCCAGCTTCTTAAATGTGAATATTTTCTGGTTTCTTTAATGAAGCAAAATATATATATTTTTTTATTTTTCCCTACTAAATAACTAAAACAGTATATTGTTTTCCAAAACTGGACTACATCCATTTTTCATACATGCACAAATCATTTAATGAAAAGACCATATTAGCACTAGCTTCCACCATAGATAATTATGAAATTTGACGTTTTTTAAACTTCACATATTTGCTTAGAAGTCCATGAGATCATGAGGTAAGATTATATTTAATAAAATTTATGACGAGAAAAAAAACCAAAATGTTAAATCCATTCTCACCACAAGGTCCACTCAATGGAGATTTCTATCATAGAGGAGTCTATGACAGTTAACTGAATATCTTTGAGTTGTGGACAATATAAGACATTTGAGGACGTCGTCTTGGGCTTTGGGAAACAGTGATCGACATTTTTCAAATTTTTTTAGATCAAACAACTAATCGATTAATCAAGAAAATAATCAACAGATGAATCGACAAGGAAAATAATCATTAGTTTCAGCACTAAATCATTCCATCTTCTTTGATCTTCTTCGTCTCTCTCATTTTCTGCGCTGTTGTTTAAAGCAGCAGTTTTATAAAAGAGCTGCAACAAAAGATTCTTTTCATTATCAATTCATCTGCTGATTATTTCTTGATAAAATGTCAGAAAGAATTGTAAAAAATTCCCACTATAACTTCCCACAGTCCATTGTGACATCCTCACATGTTTTGTCTTATTTGGCTGACAGTCCCAAACCCAAAGACATTCAGTTCACAGTTATATGAAGCAGAAAAAAGCAGCAAATCTTCACATTTGAGACTAAAAATGACTGAAGCGGGGAGTCCTCGTGGCTTGAGAGTGAGCAACGTCCCCAGTTCGAGTTTGGTCAGAGATCTTTAGTGCATCTCTCCCTCGCTCGTGTCCTGTTATTATCTAAGAAAGGCATAAAACGCCCAAACATGAGAATAAATAACAATAATAAATCAAAATAGAAAGAACAATGACAATCACAACAGTTGCTGATTCATTTTCTCGACTAATCGTCGCAGCTCTAAACGAACGGTAAGCCTGAGTATTTTGCCATAATGTGGTCACACATTTTGAGTATGTTTATGAGTTTTGGTGGAAATTTAGAAAACATGTTTGTTAAAATGAAAGTGTAATCTTGACTTTGAAAACACTCGTTGACAAAACAGTTTCACTGGCTCAAAAAAAAGAGACATTTTAACACCAACAATTCCAACTGGGCAAACTTCATCTGCTGAGCAAAATGATGTGATTTACTTGAAAGCTCCATTAAGTGGAGAGTGTGTGGTGAGAATGGATTTAACATTTTTGGTTATATTTATTTGTGCATGTATGAAAAATGGATCTAGTCCAGTTTTGTTAAACAATGCACCGTTTTAGTCATTCAGTAGGGAAAAATAGAAAGAAAATAGATATTTTGCTTCATTTGTTTTATATTTTAATATAATACCCTCTGTTTTGAAGCTATGGCGATCTCATATGAAATCAAATACATTGTAAACTTTAACTTTTTACAAGCCTCTAATCAAACTGAATACAACTGTAAGACATTAAACACATTAAACTGAATTAAACTAAACTAAATTAGATTAAATAAATAATATAAGAAATACTTGATAAATCATTTAATCATTTAAATATTAACAGTTTTATGCAGTACGATCACATTATAGGCTTATGACTGAGGACACAGACACCGAAACAGCCACTAGCGTGACGCACGTACAGACACAACCACACACTCACACTCAGTATTTCCACTGAGGCTGAGAGCTGGAATATTACTCCCCTAACGGCGTCTGTCACCCTTGAGACATCACAACAACATGTCTATGCTCTTTCTGCCCCCCCAATGCCTCTGTCTGTGTTTCTACCCGAACTACATCTTCACTCTCTCTCTTTCTCTTTCACTGTTAATCTCTCCTTCCCTCCCTGCTTCCCTCTCTCCATCCCTGAGGATAGAGTGATAATCTGAGCCGTCTGTTCTCCACCTGCTCCGATGTATCTATTGTTCCCCACCTCTCCCCCCTGTGGACAAGCAGCCCAAATCCTCCCTCTCGCCCTCGTCTCCTCCTCAATCTCTCCCCCCTGCCTCGGCGAAGGGCCTCTGGAGCCCCAGCAGTCGTCCTGAGCCTCTCAGAGGAGCCTTACCAGGCAACACACGGTCAAGTATGCACCACTTCCTGGAAACGCTATAGGCGAACTGCCTCTGTCACATTGTTTTCGTTCACAGGGGTAGCTGTGCACACATGTAGATAGAGAAATGGGGTGAATGTAGCAGCCAGGAAGTACACACAGAGTTGAGAGTTTGTACTCACGTGGACAAGCAGAGAGAACTCCATCACCACACCGCTCAATTCCTTCAGCTCCTGAGAGAGAATAATGGCCGTGTTTATTTCATTTGGATGCTTATCACACAAATCTATGGCTACAGTAACTGTCGGTGAAAATAAGGGCGTCTGTAAGAACAGGTAAGAGGGTCATGACCTTGACCTAGATGATCTTGCAATAGTGATGTATAATGCACGTAACCATAGCAACGTTTAGTACAACCCAAGGATGGAAACTACTTTCTTGTACTTTGCGTTTAGTGCTTTAGGTTTTCATTCAATGGAAAACATTTTGACTCGTCACAGCAGGAAGAGCACAGGTTCAAATAATGAAATGAATGATGGCTGAATTCCATTTAGCTGCTTTGGTTTCAGAGTCCTGGTGTTGTAAATGCTGGCTCACTGTCACACTGTCAAGGCTTACTGGGACACTTGAATAGAACAGAGCCATTGTTAATGTTATTAGTAACACGACGGTGCTTTTCCTCCGGTGACAAGTCAAAATGTCTGCTGTGAAAAAGGCCTATTGTTTTGCTAAACTCCCTCTGCAGATAACTTTCGTAACTCTTCGGCTGTTATTTAAGAAGCACCTCATTCTAGGCACTTGCATTTCCTATTTTTAAGAGGTGAAAAACTGGCGTTGGCAGGTAATGGTTGAATCTTGAAAAACAGTAATATTGACATATGTCAGAGTTGATATTTTTAGTCAGCATTTTGCTGTTTGGTACGGTTAAAGTGAGTTTAACCTCCTTTGTTTAGAATCACATGAACACATATACAGTTAACATGGAGGATGATGCTACAACACAAGAGCTAAGATTTGGGCAGTGTCTCTCCCAGTTAAATCCAAGCTCTGGTCCTTTTTTAATTTCTTATTTCACAGGAGAAAGTAAAGCTTACTTTGACTAAAACCGTGTGTTGCATACAAAGAATAGTTTGTACACCTTGAACTCACATATCAAAAAGAAGGGTCTAAAACAACAGTAAATAAATGAGCAACAAGACAAGATTTACTTTGAAATATCGATGACTTTGAATTTGAGATAAGTATGAAATAGAGTATGATATCCAGACTGTATGTTAGGGTCCAGCCCTCATACCTCTTCCAGGTCGTCCCAGGACTCAGCCGCACTCTGATCTGCAGGGATTTCTGGAAGGTGGAGCTGAATTTGCCTCCCAGACACGACTTGCTCCTCGTACACATCATCGTCATCAGCAGCAGCGTGGTAACCGCTGGACACACAGCTGGATGGCTGAGTGGCAGGTGGTGTTGCTGGCGCAGGCTGAGGCACGGGGTTAGAGTGCAAAAGCAGGAAGTCTCGTGCGGCGGCTGACGCCCTGTCTCTGACTGGCTTGACGAGTGCGTCCAGAGCCTCTGCGTCTTCGGCACGGACCCGCGTGCACAGCTTCTCCATCTCTCTCATGTTGGCTCTCAACTGCTGCAGGGAGAAACAGAAGAGGCAGGTTTCTCAGTAAGATGGAGTGTAATTTCAGAGAGGGGGACAGACACACAACATAACAAGCCATTCCAATAAATGTTCATTTCTGCAACCAATTCTCTCTAAAGACAAGTTAACAATTTATACAGAAGGAAATCAAATCAAAATGATCCTAAACTATGAATCTAATAAACAACGCTACACATACAGTAGCTTCTTTTAAATCCTCAGATAAAAATTATACTTCTTGTTCATGTTGCCCCAGTTGGAAAGCAGTGCTCATGCTGACAGGTTCAGCATCCCAACACACTGTTCTAGTGATGGGAAATGTGTGTGCGTTGGGGTGTTGGGCTTAATAAGGTTCAGATATGAGGCTGGGGACCACAAGCCCCGTCATCCCACCGTGCCCTGAGGGTGACAGGAGGATTACATCGCAGCCATCCTCCCTCCAGGCCGCAGACCGACCCGGGCTCAGGGGGTCAACGCACTGCCGATAACACATTCTGCTAATTACACAACATGAATAAACATACATGCATACGCTCGTCCTCGTGTGCATAAAACTGAAAAACACACTAATTAACACCGAGACAGTCGGGGCGGGCACCTGTCAGACCGCAAATTAACCGTGAGCGTGCAAAGCTCAAGCACACAGACAGACTGACCAAACACATACTCAATAGCAGATATTGGCTGCTGTGGTAGAGGTGGGGGGGGAATAATGTCAATCATCAAGTAGGAGGAGAGACTGCAGTCTGTCTGTCTTTCTGGGAGGACGGACAAAGGACAGATTCACAAAAAAAAAGACTGAAAAAACATGCTCAGAAGGACAAATTAGTCCATCTACTATCCATCTATCTGCCTGCCGACATACCTATCTATCTTTCTGGGCTATGGAATATAAGCACACACACACATCTAAAACAGAGCAGACAAACTCCAACTCTGGATTAACACCATGCAGACACGGTAAAGCACTCTGTGTGTGTCCCTGGGGTCTGCAGGGTAATGGTGAGAGGATGGGCTTGTGCCTGTTTGGAGTTATTTCACCTTCAGAGACATGGTGGCTTCCAGGCAACACCATCCTCTGAGACATTTCACACCCACCATGTGAACAAGACCGCAAGTACTTACACACACACACACACACACACTTAAACACACACACACACACACACACGAGAGATGGTCCATTTGAGGTTTTCGCAACAGCTCTTTTCTTGCCCTGATTTTTAAGAGTGAATTTCTATACAGAGAGTTCCTTTATTTATAAATAACTGATTCAGTCTTTTTATGTTTCATATGTTTGTATTCATTTTTGTGGGAAAGCAATTTCTACATTAACGGATTTGACAGATTTGTTATATTGCTTTCAACCACATCTCTTTGCCCTCCTAAACAGATGGAGTGGCTCAGTTGTCATGGAGATGGTTTTAGTTGTTATCATGTGACTACGGAAAGGAAGTTTGTTCCCTTAATAACAAAGGGTCATATAGTAAGTTGCACCATGTGTTGAGTAAACACAGAATGTTTTTGTCAGCTTTCTGTTGATCAAAAACAACACAATATTCACTTTGTTTGTTGTGGTGTGTTCAGGGTTCAGTCAAGTTCAAGTAGGCTGTTAAACAAGAGGACAGTTCTCTCCTTCACTCATCACCACGTGCTGTCCTGCCACTGGTTTTCACTTTTGATTTCCAAACTGGAAAAACTTGATCGCTGCAAATGAGGAAACGTCAAGTTTCTCCAGAACTGAGCTCCTTGAAGTGTCAAGACAATCTGAGACAAAAATATATAGACTACTAGTTGCAGGGTCATGCTTGTTCAGGAATTTCCAGAGGCAGTGAGTCACGTCATCATCCATGTAATACTCACATTCACATGCAGGGGTTGAAGTAACGAATTACATTTACTATCGTAACTGTAACATAGGTGTTTTTTGTCTATTTTTGGGGTATTTTTAAAAATCTGTGATTTTACTTCTACTTAAAAGGGACTGTTTGTAACTTCTTACACGTATAAATCATTGCGGGTCGGTGTCCCATGCGCGCTCGCGTGTGGCTACGCTGTTCAGACTCAGACTCCAACACAAACTACACGGAAGCCCCAAAACCGCAAAGTTATATCTAGTGAAGCCCGTCTTGCAAAACAGTGTTGGCCACGGTCGGAGGACGCGGAGGAGACCGTAGCGTTGGTCTCCAGGGCCGGAGTCTCTGCTGCACTCTGATCCTCTGCTCCTCTGATCCTCTGCCTGCTTGCCCTCACTCACCCACCGCGCTCGTTCTCGCTATTTTGCTCCACCTCATGTGCATGCGCGCAAACTATACACTGCAGAAGAGTTAGTTTAGCTCTGAGATGTCTAGTGAATGTACAGTGGACGTTTGTGCAGAAATAACTGCTGCAGCTCCTCCAGACCAACAGAGGTTTCCCGTGTCTCGTGGAGTGACGAGGCTCCGCAGCGAGAAACGACCAAAACTCTAGTGTCTCCACTGTTTCCTCCGACCGCGGTCGGGAGGCTGAAGCAGGAAAAAGCCAACACTAGGATCAGCATCGATTCATGGAGAGACCTCCGTCTGGTCAGCTAACATTACCGCCTATCGCCTAACTGTTTTGACGGATGCTCGCTCACATTCACGTAGCGCGTGCACACGGGCGAGCGCAAGCAACAGAACACTGACTTTCGTTGGCTTAACGGCCACAGGCGTCGCTGTTACAACCAATTTCTGATTCTTACAAACAGTCCCTTTAAGTAGCCTTCTATTTATCACAAGTATAATACTTTCTTTGTCACATGTCAAAGTCGCATCCTTTACAGAGTCAACACAAAAGTCACATCTAAAAGTCCTGATAAACTGTGAGCAGAGAAGAAGCTGCAGGTGTGTCTGCGGCCGCAGGGGGGCGCCAGCTCCACGTCAGAGAGGTGACGCTCCGGAAATGATACGTCATAAATGTTTGCGTTCACGGTCCGGTCCGGTCCGGTGTGGGGTGTGTGGTGATAATTAACATTACTGTACCTCGGCATCTCTCTTAATTAATGACTCCTTTAATGAAACCTCTGGAAAGCACGCTAAGTGGCACACCCACGGTGTTAGTGACCTGTAGGCTACAGTAGTTAGCCTCGCTGTGTCTGGATAACATGCTCGTAGCGGATCGGATACTACAGCGGTGACTTTCTGCGTCCACTGAGGAACTTGTAGCGGGACCACAGCTGGTTATACTGGGTCGGAGAGGTCCAGTGGACTGTTTACATGTATTCTTAGAGATTGAACGAGAAGAGGAGCAGACTGTGGAGGACCACACGATGCTACAGACTTACAAACACGTGAGTCAAAGATCGTATATATTGCCACGAGAGTGAAAGTCAATTGTTTGTTACTTAGCAACATCAGCGCCCGGCAGCAGAGCGAAGCTTCCGCCATTTTGGACTGAAAGAGGAACAACATAATTTCTATTCAATTGTCATATTCTACCGAAAATGACCTGTGTTGAACAGTAAAATCTAATAAATACAATAAAGCGTTTTCAGTCCAAATGGCGACCTCTATGACAATAACCTGATATTTTCAGGTGGAAGTTCATTTCATTCATTCATTCATTCATTCATTCATTCATTCATTCATTCATTCATTCATTAATCTCACTGTGCAATGTCATTTTCCACTTGTGCAATTTTGTAAGTCTGTTTATTGTCAATACTGTATATACTGCTCCTATTTTTATACTTCCTTCTATTTAAATGGTTCATATTTTGTTACACTTTGTTTAGCTCTTTTTCTTTTTACTGTGTTAGCTGATGCTTCTTGTTTTTTGCACTTTCCCCTTTGCTGCTGTACACTGCAAATTTCCTCTCTGCGGGACTAATAAAGGAATATCTTATATTATTTTATCTTACTCTTTGGGTAAATAACGTTACAACAACACACTTTGTTGCCTAGCATCGTAGTTGCGTGTGCGCTTCACGGTGTGAAAAAAAAGCATATAAATATGGTAAAATCTGTGCAGTCTCCGTTTTGCTGCAATAGCAGCTGTGGAGTTCATAATGTTTAATTCAGGCGCCATTAGTTGGTTTTATTTTCTTGTCGATAATTTGTGTTTAATTGTCTGAGTTTTGTCTCTCTTCTGGTCCATTCTTGTGAGGCTACACTTGAGGAAGGCAGTTGTATATTTTGATAATAAAGTTGTATGCAAAGACTGCAGAGGGCCCATCTGTTGGTTTGGACATAAGGAGTCTTGTTGATGATGTTGTTCCCACTTGTGTATAAAGTTGACATTTAATTCAATCTATTTTGTAGCCTACAGATGTTCTTTAATTTAACAGTAGCATCACAAATCCCCCCGTTAAAGTAGCAGAAATGGGAAGTGTAGCGTTATGAAGAAACTGGATTTTGTCATTTTGTCACATGATATTGTGGCTCACATCTTCGGTTTCACAAATTTACAAGAGAATATCAATTACTGGCAGGCCAGGTACCAGTATCACTCTCTGTCACACACACACATGCACACACGCACACACACACACACACACACACACACTTATGCTTTTTTGAAGTATACAGAGTGTTATCTTATACCTGAACAGTTCTGCTGGCATTGATGTGCTCCAGATGAAGCCGGTCCCATTGCTGGCTTTGTTGGTACTGCGAAAATTAAAGAAAAAACGTATCTGTTATCCATCTGTGGACTAAGAGTGTGGACATGAGGGTGCGATCATGTGTCCAGCCAGATTTCCGCTGTCACCTTCAGTATGTTATTGTGGTGTTTCTGCAGCCTCTCCAGGTCCGTGGGTAGAGCCACTTTAATGAACTTGTGGATGGGTGCCTCCAGGCGCCTCAGTGTCAGCTTGTTGCCTTCCTCTGCCATGTGTCCTGCTGACTGCCCACAGCCAACACCTCTTTGCAACTTAGACACCTGCTCAGCTTTATCTCACTGCCCCCACAGACACTGTAAATACCAGCAGAGTATGATTTTAATATTAATACATTAATCAAACGAATAAACTCTGTGACACATGCGAGTCTGCCCACACATCTAAAATTGGCACCTCTATAAGACTAATCCATTTTTTTTTCTTGCCAACATCCTTTCAGTGAAAAGAGTAACTGAAGTATTACTCACATGATACGCTGACGGTATAACATCCATGCATTTGGGTAATTTATTTGGATAATCTATCGAACGTTTAAGTTATTTATCAAGCACCTGGTTCAGTAATGCGAAAATGTGAAATGATGAGCCTGTGGAATCGTTTGCTTTAATATGTCACAATACAGGATCAATAAGAAGGTTTTTTCTTTGGAGTAAATCACATAATGCTCCATGGGCTAGAGAACTTCATGCTATTTTTGAGGAAACTGAATTGCAATATAGTAATAATTTATCATGCAACAGGAACACAATTAGATAAATTACTTGCTAGATTAGAAGTAAAATGGTTGAAAGTTATATCGCTAAAACCAAAATTACAAACATATATTCAAATTAAGCATAATTATGGCACTGAATCTTATGTTATAGCAAACTTATCGAGAAGTCAGAGGTCTTTAGTTGCACAGTTAAGAACAGGAATCCTTCCTCCGGCTCTTGAAGTCGGTAGATTTAAAAGCATCCAGGAGGACAACAGGCTGTGAGAAGTATGCGAGTTAGGAGAAGTTGAAAATGAATCACATTTTCTTTTTTTTGTATTGTCCATACTATGAGTTAAGAAGAACTTCTATTTTAAATGAAATGTTTGTTCAAAATACAGAAATATTTTGGCGCTCGGATGATGACAAAATGGAAATGGCTATTTAATTTGAAAGGGTCTGTTTGTAACTTCTTACACGTATAAATCAATCCGGGTCGGTGTCCCATGCGCGTTCGCGTGTGGCTACGCTGTTCAGACTCAGACTCCAACACAAACTACAGCGGTCGGAGGACGCAGGGGAGACCGTAGCGTTGGTCTCCAGGACCGGAGTCTCTGCTGTACTCTGCTCCTCTACCTGCCTGCTTGCCTTCACTCAGCTCGCTCCACCTCACCTGCATGTGCGCACACTACACACTGCAGAAGAGTTAGTTTAGCTCTGAGAATATCTAGTGAATGCACAGTGGATGTTTGTGCAGAAATAAATGCTGCAGCTCCTCCAGACCAACAGAGGTTTCCCGTGTCTTGTGAAGTGACGGGGCTCCGCAGAGAGAAACGTTATCGTCTCCAACCAAAACTCCGGTGTCTCCCCTGTTCCCTCCGGCCGCGGTCGGGAGGCTGAGGCAGGAAAAGCCAACACTAGGATCAGCAGTGATTCATTGAGAGACCTTCGTCTGGTCAGCTAACATTACTGCCAAGCAGGTGAAATATAGAGTGATATTGTGGTTTTAGCTGACGTGTGTCGCCTCACTGTTTTGAGCGATGCTCGTTCACGTCTATTCAGAGCGGGCACAAGCCCGACACTGACTGTCGTTGACTTAACGGCTACAGGTGTCGCTGTTAACAAGCATTTCTGATTCTTACAAACAGTCCCTTTAATGCTTATAAATTGGCAACTTTTGTTTCTCAAGCTGGTAAAAAAACTGGTTTATTTATTTAGTATTATTTGTAATTTATGCTGCTACTCTGGTTTCTGTCTTTTTTTTATTTTCTAAATAATGGTGTCTTGTAAGGCATATTATTTATGCATGACACAATAATAATAAATTATATCCATAATAGTGATTTATAATACTGTATGATCAGTGAGGGTTATTTTAAATGCTATTAGAACCTGATACCAATATCTACTAAGCTTTTAAGCCATTCTGAGGGTTTTTGTTAACCTCATTATATCATTTATGTTGTCTGTAATGGCAATTTTCATATCTGCAGTTTAACACTGTACCTTTAGATAATCTCAGGGCCTCACATGTTCATCTTTGTCACCATAGGACAGTGACCTGACATTTTAGATCTCTGTAACTGCAAACAACAGATTGCTGAAATACTTGTTATGTCTTGTGATGCTCTGTTGTCTGCTGTGTGCTGACGCATTGATACACTTTCTATCCTTCTCTTCTTTGCACTTATCTTCATGTTATGCTTTAAATGTATAAATACTGACTACTCTTTGTATTCAGGGCTCACTTGCCACAGTCCACAACAGGTGGCTGTGCTCCTGAGTCCATCTGCAGATGTTTTAGTTATTAATGTATCCCTTTTTATTAAATTCACTGAAAGACAAGTTGTTACGTTGGTTTGTGTCTTGTTTTAACAGAAACTGCCACCACATGTCAGAGTCACATCTGCTTATAGCTGAATGGCAACTACACACATACAGTTTGACAACATCTGGCTGGTTAGCCAAGTAGCTGAATGAACCAGCATGTCATCAGCTGTTAGCTCTTATTAGATATGATCTAACTCACTGATTTAGCCAGAAAACCCTTGAGACACCAGTCTACCTCCGCCCATCAGCCAGATGAAGGAAACTTAAAGGACATATGAGACACTTACCGCCGATAATATCACTCCACGCTGTGGTTTATAGTCGATATAGACTGACATGAGGCTCCATGCTGTTGAGGAAATTAACGATTCGCCACATTTAATAGTTTACGTCAACACTTTCGTTTCTTGTTCTGACACTTTGTTGTTTGTAAACAACTGTGCGTCCGCTAATAGTTTCCGACCTCACACCAGCACCCACAGCACAGTGCGTTCCTCCTCAGTGTGACTGACTGCGACACTGAGTCTGACTGTGACATTTATAAAATAACCTTCAAGTGTTTATTTCTCCTGTTCATTCTATTTGATGGTGTTGTTTTGCACCAGGAAGACTGAGCATACAAAATAAAGAATAATTAGTCAAAAATCATTATTTACAAGTGAAACTGAAGGATGTACATTTATTTTTATTTTTTTATTTATTTGCACATATATAAAACTGCACAAAATCCAGTCAATGAAAAAAACAAGAAATGTGTCAGGAGAGGTCAAGAAGCCACAGGCTTATACAAAGGACCTCCCCCCAACCCCAGGAGAAAAAAAACCAATAATAAAAAAGGAATAAAGATCTAAACTAACATCATTTTAAAAATACAACAAAAGTTAAACAACAACAAGAAGCACACAAAATGTGCAGAAAAACCCTAACCAAACAGAGGAAAACAATCCAATAAAAACAATGAAATACATACAAAAAACAGCACAGAAGAAAAGAAAATATATCTAAACATTTCAAAAGATAATTAGACATGAGTTAAATGTGATGATAATTTCCTTTTAAAATGCTCTAAGGATAACAAGCTCTTGATAACATGTATTTTGGGGTTCCATATTTGTACACCACAACATCTGAGGGAGTACTGGCCATGTTTTGTTTTGTAAAAAGGCAGGTGAAGATGATTAACCTGTCTAGTGTTATGTGAATGAATTTGAGAATTAGATTTAAAGAAGTTGCTAACATATGATGGTGATGAAGAAGGCAAGAATATATATTACACTTGTGGCCACCAGTTTCTGCTATCACAGCTATCAGAAGTGAATTTATTCCAATCCATTAAATATTATATCTAAATAGGCCTACTATGGGTTAAGGCTACATTTTTGGGTAATTTGTAATCACATGAGGAGTTTACATTTTACAATTGAACACATGGCATTTTTTTTTAAAGGTTTATTGTGATTTGTTTTTTACACCAAATACTGTATAATATTAAGACTAGGGCTGACTCGAATGCTTCAAAGCTTCAATCATTGCCATGGTATTTGACCTGCAAATTACTATTCGAATGCTTCGCTTTTAAATTTTTGTATTTTTTTTATATTTAAATATGTAATAATAATATATAAATCCCCCCAAAAAACTGAAATAAGGAATAATCCCACATTATTCATTTTTCATATTCAACATTAATTATTATTATTCTCAGACGGATATCGCTGTTTGTTGTGTGTAGAGGTGTGTGTGTGTACAATAGTGCAGCAGCACTGTCTCAGAAGAACATGTCATCCTGCCGCACCGTGCAGCTCCGCAAAGCTTCGAATACCTTCGAATATTTCTCACCGAAACGTCGAAGCCCAAAAAATGGTATGTGAGACAATATTCAAGTCTAATTAAGATGCACTAAATAGAGAAATAAATTTTAAATTTATTCCAATGTATTCATCTATTTAGTGCAGGGTTTTGTTGTCCTCCATCATAATTACAAAATTACAACATTGTGATCATAAAGAAAGGGAGATAAAAGTAAAAAATAAATAAAATTCAACAGTTAAATTATTAAATAATACAAGAATTTGTTTTTTTTTTATTTGTATTTTTATTTTTTAGGTGGTGGGGTTTTGCTAGGGCTCTTCAGACTTCACAACCTCAAAATTTCCCAAATCCTGGCTACAGCACAGCTGTGGGGTAAAAGGTAGTTATTTAAATGGCCGTGGAGTCTATCACTATGTGTGGCAACATAAATTAAAATGTGTGACCTTTCAAAATGTGACACCATTACTCATAACAGCTAGACTATCAAAATAATGTGAATATTTCAAGCAGCGGCAATATATCAAATAATCCTATTCAGATCACATCCCCAGTCCCAACAACACTGAATGACACATGATTATTAAAAGTTATAATTACCAGATTAATGTTACAGCAAAGAGATGAGTGATTTGATTTAATTTGACATATTTGCAAATGTTTTTTTGTTTTTTTTTGTCATTTCCATTTAGCGTTTCACAGTTGGCTGCATGTATAAATAGCGTCAATCCTGCGGAAAGAAACATTATGTGCGATGTTTCTGTCTGTGTTGTGTTTGGGAGAGAGAGACAGAGGGCGATAATTGGGGTTCCCCCTCCTCTCCTCTGAGATCAGCCAGTGTGAGTGGGTCTATTGCATGTTTCCACTCCTCTTCTTCGACACCTTTTACCTTTGACATTTAGGCCAACCCCCCACACATCTTCCCTCAGCGGATGCTCCATGCGAGGGGCCCCAGTAAAACACACAGTCCCCAGCGACAGGGGATTTCCCGTGGTGCTGTACACATGTTGTGTGTGTATATATATATATATAAATATATATGTATATATGTGTGTGTGTGTGTGTGTCTGTCTGTCCACTTCCAGGGGACTACCAGAATTGCAGACTGAGGGGGAAGAACAAAGCTGACAGTGAAAGTCTAAATTGAAATATCATCAAAAATGTTTGGGTTCATGTGTCTGTCTATATGTGTGTGTGTGTGTGTGTGTGTGTGTGTGTGTGTTAGGCTCAGGAGGACTCAGGTGCCAGTCGTTTCAGTCTAATCCAGGAAGTTTGTCAGCAGGAGAGGAAGCCAGCAGGGAGCTCCGTTCACTTCTTACCTCCTGCATCTTACTGTTTTTAAAGCAGCTGTGATCAGCACATCCTGATGGCTCAGTGGATATATTGACAGCAGACATCTTGACTTGTCATAGCAGGAAAGGCACAGGTGTTAAAAACATTCGTGAACAACATCAGGACCCTGAAACTGAAGCAGCTAAATGCAATCCCTCCATAATTCATTTCATTACTTACACCTGTGCTTTTAATACTGTGACATGTCAAAATATCTTCTGTGATAAACGGCTTTTCAGATCACAACCTTCTGTGTGTTTTTCTTCACATGTACACATTTTGCTATCATCAGTCTTAAAGGGCTCATTTTATATTTCTGAACGGATTAGGATAAACTTTGAATGTGTGTGTGCGTGTGCATATGTATTTGTGTGTGTGTATGTTCTAATGGGACCTCTAATTAAGACTCTGGGGGTATCTGCTATCTGTCGGCACTGATCGATTGGCCGGGAGACTGACAGCTCACTGTGTGTGTGTACGTGTGTGTGTGTGTGTGTTTGTGTGTGTGTGTGTGTGTGTATCAAGCTTCAAGCAGAGCTCTCGGCTTCGTGGTCATGTTTTTTTTTTACTTGCCTCTCAGAGATGTCACCGTCGTAGAAATAGGATGTCCATTCGCACACGTGGAGTACACACTCATACCACTGCAAAGAAATTATGTGGATGGTCTTTTCCTGCATGCTGATCAAACACAGAGATGTTACGGGCTGTGTATTGGCAAGAATCTGGTGACACGAAATGTATCATGATTCAGGGGTAACGATTCAATATATTGCGATACTGTAAGCACGGTGATATATTGTGATTTTTTTCAAATTATATTGTAGGAAAACTGTCATAGTATAAAGACACCACCATATGTATAAAATCTTAGTAAAAAAAGTCACTATGGGGACTAACATCATCACACAGGAATACAATTGGACTCATTGGATCCACAAGAGTCTCAGCTTTACAGTGATACCCAATTTAGGTAATTCTAAGACTGTTTAGGGACGCCAGTATGCAGAAATATTCTTTTCTTGGAATTTAATATTTTGTGCTGTGTGAGTGTGTGGTGTCACATCATAGATTTTATATGGAGCGTGTTCAACATGGTGCATTCCACACTTGTACACTCACTTCGAACTTTACTCTTTTGCACTTCTTTCTCCCCCCCAGACACTCACATACACACACACACACGCACATACAGATAGAGCTGTTCACAATTTCACTACCACAGTTACTATCAATCACCTGGCTGTCCGACAGAGAGAGAGAGTGTGTGTGTGTGTGTGTGTTAGTGCTCACGCTGTTGCGCAGGAGGACGAGTGAGTGATGGCAGTGACAGTATAGACGGCATGTGCTGTGAAATGTCACCGTGGCGATCGATGGTGTTTAACGAGGCTGGAGGCTGATCTGGACCTCATGCTAACATGAAGCTGTCCTTGCTTCCCTCTTCCTCCCCCCTCCTCACTCTCCTAATCCCCCTCTACTCTCTGTGAGAGCCCGAGGGTCCCTCGGGAGAGAGGAGAGGCCTTTTACCTGTCAAGAGGCTTTTGTGTCTGACCAGACAGACACACATACTCTGAATAAAATCGGCTCAAATTTGGCCTTTTGTTTACTTTTAAAAAGTCTTGAAACATTGTAATGTTTGGATTATTTTCATCATTTAATAAAAAAAAAAAAAAAAAATCAAAACACAGGACGCAGTCGGGCAGAATAATCAGAACTAGTTTATGATTTCAAAGTGCTGAACAGAAAATCCAGTGAACCAAAGAGAAAGAAAAACATAAATCGAACAGGAAACTCAAACCAAAGAGGGACATTGAAAAAACAGCAACTTTTTGTCTTTTTTGTTTCTCTTCTTCAAAAAACAATGCACAACTCGTACCACAATATTTGAAAAAGCTAAAAACACTTCAAAATATTAGTTTTGTATATATATATATTTATATTTATATTTATATCTATATAATTTTCTTTTTTTCATATTTCAAACGGCTGCCGTGAGTGTGAGTGGGTGGTGGAGGCCCGGGGAGATCCCCAATAGAGCCGCAGTCTGAGACACAAACACAGGTCGAGCTGTTTTGACAGGCTATGGCAGCTCTTGACGGCTTTATAACACACCATGCATATGATCCTGGCTTCTCTAAGCGTACACACAAAGACGGTATTGTCCTCCACACTCTCACACGGCCTCCACAATAGAAACAAATAGAAAAAAGAGCATGACTGCGGAATGTTTCACCCCTGGACGTACAGCTATCTGTCGAGCACCCTCCTCTCCCCCGACCCGCCGCCATCCTCCGGGGGAGCAGGTAGGGTGTGTGTCAGTGCTTCTAGCCCTTCTCAGGGTGTAAGTGCTTCAAAAGCCAATTTCTGTCCATGTTCATTCCTCCATACTCCTACTCGACCTATGATTTCAAAATGAGTTAATAAAAAAAACAACATACTAGAGCAAGTTCAAGTCTGGGTGACTCAGTCATCAATCGTTAGTGCACAGTATCTCCTCTGCTGTCTAAAGCCAAGCGGAGACTGTCTCTCTTTCTTTAAGCTACTGACAGCACAGGACAAGTCTTTGTATTAAAATAATTTAGAGTTTGAAATTAAACTGTTACTTCGCCACCTCTTCCTTTTTGCGGTGAGATAGCACTTAAGAAATTGCACTTGGAATCAAGAGCCCGACTCAACAGCCTCTTCCATGTGTTTATGAAATATCTGTGCCCTCTTTGTGATGTCTCTGCGTGTCTATGCTCACGCTGTCTGACCTCTGACCTTTCAGTATGAAAACGCCCCCGTCCTTCCTTCAGCAGGAGGAACTAGAATACACAGCGACTTGTGTTGCACTGGGACATCTTCAGCTTTGAAAACATTCGAACACAGTGACACCACCCCTCCCCCCTCTTTACTAAAAAGAAGTCCTCGTACTGGACGAGTCAGGCCGAAACACAGATAAACAGTACTCATAAACCTTCTTTCTTTTTTGCTGGATGAGCTTTCCCACCCAGACGGAGAGAGGACATCAAAAAGTCATTTTTCTGCCGTCCATCTCGGCCTCGTCATCTTCCCCCACATGAGAAAAACAGGAGGATCAAATAAAAAGCGGTAAAGCGTTTGAGTAATTGTCTTTTACACTGGTGAAAAGCTGGTTGCCCGTTTGAGTGACAGGCGTTCTCGATTGGTCGTCCTGTTGAGTGAAAAGCGTTTTTGGATTGGCTCTCTGCTCTGCATCAGTCAGAGGGGAGTGAGAGTCTCTCTGGATGTGTGTGCGTGCTCCTGGAGGGGGGGTGGGGGGGACGTGTTTTTTTTCTCTGTGGTCAGCCCGGGCCGTCAGTAGGGCAGCGTGTCCAGGAACCTGTCGATCAATGGAGGGGGCTGTACCAGGTCTTCCAGCTTCAGGTAGAAGATTCGTTGAAGGCCCTGGGTCCTCTGGGAACGCAGCTCTGCCCTTAAACCCAGAATACGACTCAGAGGGGGCGCCGCCTTGGACGAGGAGGAAGAGAGGCCGCAGCCCAGGTGGTCTCTGAGACAGCAAATCACTTTGTTCTGCAGCTCCTCAACCCGCTTTGAGTCCTTCAGACCTGGGACTTGCTCTGTGGATAGACAGACAGAGAGGAAAATAATACATTAAACGGCAAAAATAACATCCGCAGAAAAAAACACACACGCACACATTAGAGCTCATTCAGCTGACAGAGCATTAGTTACATCTTCTTTTATATTGAATTCCACCTCATTAGCCCGTATGGCTAATGTTCTTAACAGGCCTTAACTTGTCTCACTCACTACAGATCAATACACAGTCTAACCTAATAAGCCCCCTGTACACTGTGTCCACACACACACACACACACACACACACACACACACACACTCACCATATATATAAACATTTGCACACACACAAACACACAGATTGTCCCCACAATTTAAGACATTGACAGAAACAAAAGTGCTCAACAATTAGCTGATTATTCGGCGCTGTGAGCAGCCAAATTAAATTAGGAACACGCACGCACGCACACACACACACTGCTGCCCATAGCAACTCCTGTGGCACCCGTACCCGGCTTAATGTGACACTAACTCATTCAGCAGAGAACAGGGTGTCCAGCCCCACACACACACACACGCACACAAACACACGCACACAAGCCAGTCTGCAGGGAGGCTGTCACTAAGACCAGTCTCACTTTGAGGTATCCATTATCTGAAGCTTATTTATTGTTTGTTTATGTGACTCTTTTGTTTGTTCAGTGTTTGCTGCCGCAGAGTCACTCCAGCCCTCCTTTCACGGCGGCTTTCAGACCTCTCGCACACTCTCTCTCCGCCCTCCCTATCCCTTCTTTCTCTGTGTGCGCAGGCTCCCGGGGAGGGGGATCGATGGCTGCCTTTCTGCACAGGCCACTCTGAAGCGGTCGATCACCTGGTGGCTCTGGCGGCTCTGTCGTGGCAGTGTGCGCTTGTGTGCTTCGCCGAGGTGGCAGAGCGCCACTGAGAACAGCGCAGACGCCATTCCAGAGCTGTGCTCCGCGGTGGGCTGGTCGATCAGGCACAGAGTTAAGTGCTCCCCCAGAGAGTGAGGATGGGGTTGTAGGGCTTAGACAGAGGAAGAGAAGGTGGAGGAAGAGGAGGAGGTGGTGGCGGGGGCAGGCTGAGGTAAGGAAGCTGAGCGTATGGGGGGGGGAGGGGTGTTTTACCCATTACACACTGATATACAGTTTCTGACTCTGGCGCGGAGGTGTAAAAAATGAAATGTGAACACCTAATTGCACTGGCGTCCTCTGTCACCTTGGGCTACATATGTAATTGACTATTTCTAATGCACTTTACTGACCACTAAATTCTTCTTCTGTTGCGTCTCAGATGTGCGGTTGCAGAGAAAGCTGCTCCGTTTTTCACACATGCACACTGATTAGAGCGCCAGGTGTGCGGCAGGTGCAGCAGGTGCTCTCGGGTATCGGGTTCTTGTTTAGGCAGGGATGTGTGAAAACAAGCATGCACATGTGTGTCTTTGAGCGTACGTGTGACGTCAGTGGATGTATCCACCTGATCGCTGTCACATTGAATCACCCACAGGCAAAGCTCTGGACAAAGGAAAGAAGATGTGTGTGGATTTGTATCCATATATTTACGCATGAGCAGCTTGTGTGATTGACAGCGTTTGTTTGGGGCAGCTGACTTTGAAAAACAGACTGCTATTTTTTGTCAGTCATACATACTATATCTTTTATTTTGTTTTGTCCTGATGGTGATTTTGAGATTTAAAATCGTATCTTTTGTTTCTTGTGTTTTTACCTGTGAGCAGCACGAGGGCGGCCAGGCAGGCGAAGGCGGAGGCGTCCAGGTTTAGGCTCTGGAGGTGGGTGGAGAAGTCCCGGATGGAGTCCAGCCACTCTCCGAACCCACGAAGGCACTGGAACCTGTGCAGCACCAAACCGTTGCAGAACACTAGTTTATCCTCCGACAGCATCGACCTGAGACACAGAGAGAAAAAGGAAGACGAAGGTTAGATCTCTCTTCGCTGCGTTTTCCCTCATGTATTGTAAATATGGCTTGTGATACCGGGGCCAGGAAACAATTACAATAAAAAACAATGAGAAAACCTGGCAGTGTGCGCGCTCACACACAAACGGGACACACATCAAACACAGGCATGCAGCTGATTAACGTTGTGTTTTCCAAATTATAGCATCTTAAAACATTCCTGCGTTTCCTTCTGGCGGGGCGGGGGTGAGGGGTTAGGGCAGAGGGCTGCTCCGTGTGTGTGTGTGTGTTTGCAGATAGGTAAACTGTTATGGCTTTAATGTGCCTGGGCTGTGGTGTGCAGTGGAAACACAAAGCCTTAATGAGGAAATGAAAAGGCTTCTCAGATGTATTTAGCCATCGGTTACTCACGACACACAACATCCCACTCCTTTACCATCGAGCAGAGAGTCTCTGTTAGTGCTTAAAAGAAGAGCGGGGCTTTCTGCAGAGAGCTAGAAAAAGTTTACTTTAGTTGGAAGATCTCAAGAAGACAGTATGAGGGCAGAAAGTGTGCTTCGAAAACAGCTGATAGTGAGAAGAAAGAGAGAGGGGGAAAGAGGGGAAGCCTCAAATTACGCACATAAACATTGGTTTAGCAGTTATGAGGAGAGGATGAAATACCATTTATGTCTAATTATCCTCACTGCAGTTTAAAAGAGGTACTCCACCCACTCTCAGCAGAACACAGACGCTCTCGCACATCACCAGTTCTGTCAATCATACAGAGTCAAAAATACCTTTCCACAATTATGCACACAAACACAAAACCGATCAGAACTAGCTGCCGGGCCACAAGGGTCACGCATGAGCTGGAGAGAGCAGAGAAAGAAGTTTGAGTAAAGGGAGGGATCTAAATAAGAAGTAGGGATGTTGTTGTGAGAGGGTGGACGTGGCAGGATGGGAGAAGCTTGTCACCTGTTGCTGAGGACGGACACTGAATTTCTCGACTTCTGATATAGTTATTTATGCTAATGGTCGTAGTATTTTGACCCCTGGACTCTGACTCTTTCCTCTTAAATTCCCCCTGAAATGGCTTCAATGCTTTATGCAAATTATAGAGTCTAAAAAGTTGTCTCAAAATAGTGTATTCTCGATCCGCCCATTGCTTTAGTGCACTTTTATTTACCAAATTGAAATGGTTGCATCTTTATTTTTTATGTAAAAATCTTTTTCATATATTTTTTTAACACATTTCCATCAAATATAACATAAAATAATTTGCATATTTGGAATTTCAAAAAAAAAAAGTTTTGTGCTTGTGAGCAAAGCTTTTTGACACTATGCATTTAAAACAGATCGACAAATAGATGGACAAATTAATGGCTGGCATTGGCCTTGTAACACAGAAAAACAACATATTAAGTATCATAAACTTTGGAAAACGATAGAATAAGAAGCCAATTCACTCTAAATGTATGAGTCTTAGCTGACGGTCTGCATTGCCCTGGTTGAGTACATGCCCCTCTGGTACACTGAGCTACTACTAAGAGGTTTAAAATACTATTTGACCCATATCTGATCGCAGCACATGAGCAAAACTACACAGACAGGCTGGCAAATAAGCAGCCATGCAGATGCACGCACACACATACGCACGCACACACACATGCACACACAGCTGGATGTCTGCCACACATTCCTCTCACTCCTGACGACACTGTCACCACGGTAATCAACCAATAACCCCAGAAACTGTTTGGTAACGGGGTGCTTACAGCAATGCCGGCCCAGAAGAGCGGAGCAAATTTACTCTACGCACACACACACACTGAGCACACACACACGCACACACATGCATACAGACACACTTGCGCGGGGGTCTGCAAGGCATCTGAGTTCAACACGGGGTCAATGCAGCGCCGCGTCAACAATGAGACGGGGAGCGTGGACTGCATCCTTTGCTCTCACGGAAGACGGACAAAGTAAGACAGTGTTTGTGTGTGTTTTCCTCTGTGCCGTGGGAGTTTGGCTGATGGGAAGATGAGCAGTGTGTGTGTGTGTGTTTGTGTGTGTTTGATAGAGGCCCCTATGAGTCCGCCGTTCAGCGTGAGTCAGAGTCCCCCTCCTGCTGGGACTGTGATGCCACCACCCATCCTCTACCCACCCTGCACCTGGGCCTCCACTGGGAGGAGGAGAGAAACTTGGGACTCTACATCATCGGTGTGCGTGAGTGTGTGTGAGTAAGTGTGCTTGAGTGTGTGTGTGACTGTGTTGGTTTTCTGCCCTAGACGCAGCGCAGACAAAGGGATGAGCTTGTAGCCCAGCCCCCGTCCTCCCCATAAATTTAACCAGCCGCATGCCTCACGAGAACAGACCGGTAACCCGGGGCAATTCTGAGGCAAAGATGGGCGAGGGCAGTCATAATGGCACCACAGGTATCCACGTGCTCACACACACACACACACACACACCACTGGACGCATGAGGTAAATGAAGTCGATTCTTCTTTTTTTTATTCCAGTCAGCTGAATTGAATATGTATTTCCTTCCATAACGGCCCTTTTCAGTTTCTCAGCTGACCAGCTTTTAGATGGAATTGATCCTGTCAATTCACAGTTCACAATGTGTGTACAGTTTTAGCCCGCGGAACACACACAGAGCTCTCTGTGCGTCAGATATCAGACGAGCGGAGCGGAACTCTGTGGGTGTAGCTGCTGTCATAGCTACAGACTCCATTCATAATTTGGTTCATATGGCGATTACTCAGCTCCACTCCTCCTACTCTGGAGAGATGCACCGACACAGCAGCACAGTTACACGCTGTACTGTAACGCTATAATAACTGCCTGTTAATAACTGCCAAAGTCGTAGGTGTGTGTTTGAAGGCTTGTGGAACAACTTTTTAGATGTGCATGTATGGATGGGGAGTTTTAAAAAGTGAAATGTGCTAAAGCTGTCATCCATCTGCTTTCTGTTCTGGCACCAAAACAGGCTGCATCCCTTCTGTCTTACCTGTGAGCCAATCGCAGGACAAACAGCTCCAGGAAGGCCGAGTCTATGAGCAGGTTCTGATCGTCACGCTGAAGCTCGGAGAAGCCAGGCAGCCGGTCGGCCCAGCATCGCGTGGTGTCCATCGAGATGGTGAGCAGCCTGTAGAAGAGCTGGATGTGCTCGGCATCTGAGGAGGAGGAGGGAGGGTCGGCAGCGCTGAACTGTGGGGGGGAGACGGAGATAAACGACTGAATAAAAAGCCATATTTCTCACTGAACGCATAATGAAAAAAGGTGTGTTGGGGGGGGGTACCTGGCTGTAGTCGAGGTCACGGGGCGTGCAGTGGGAATAAGCCCGGAGCAGAGCGGAGAGCAAGCTGAGGGGTGGAGAAGGAGGAGACGCTTCTGACTGCAGGGGGCTCTTTGGTTTGGAGGGCAGACGGCCTCGGCGCCCCTTCAAGCTATCAGTACGCACCACTGTGAACCAGAGAAAGACAGTAGACAGGCAATAATGAAGAGGTTGTTCAGCTGAATCTGATAGTATTTGCGCAGCATGCACAAAGAGAACTTCTATTCACTGACTGATAGGCTTGTTATCAGTATTTTATAGGGATAAAATTATGACTGAGCCTTTTTCCACAGGAGCTCTCCGACCTTCCCTCAGTCCATACACAGGAGGCCAGCAGCCAGCAGATGGCAGTGGAGCTGTTCTATGGGCCGCACACACGTGTTTGAGTTTGTTTGCATTTATGTGAGCGTGTATGTGTGTGAAACAGGTGAGAAATGAGGGCAGTGTGAGTGCCATGCTGTACACATCAGCAAAACATCTCTGCTATGCAACAACAGTCAGCTATATCAGATGTGATGACACAAACGGAGAGAGAGAGAGAGAGAGAGAGAGAGAGAGAGAGAGAGAGAGTGAGAATGCTTGAAGCAGGATGTGTATCTTTCAAAGCTTTTGAAATCATCCGGATTCAAGAGTTTAAAAGGTGACAGTCACTAATTGGTGTGTTTTTCTACTTTGTTCCTCCACCAGAGAGAGAGGACAAGTTGCTGCTCTATGGATGTGTGTGATGCTGCCACAGGCCAGGTCATTACCGGCCTATTAAAGCCTGATTGCAGAGACAAACTTCATCATCATGGAGTGGAGGTCAGATTTGTGATGCACTATACTGGTTTGTGTGTGTGTGTGTGTGTGGGGGGGGGAGGGGGGTGTGAGTATCAGGTGTGTGTGTGTGTGTGGTCTCTTCTTACCTTCCTTCACCATGCCCACACTCAGACACTTCTGAAAGCGGCAGTACTGGCATCGGTTGCGTCTCCTCTTGTCCACAGGACAGTTCTTACTGGCCAGACACACATACTTTGCGTTTTTCTGCACGGTGCGCTGCAGGAGAGAAAAAGAAAAACAGGCATTCCGATAATCAGCCTCCAAACACAATCAGCCACCTAATATTTGATTTGCTTAATTCAATTTCTGTTTTTTTTTTTTTTTTTTTCCTCTCCTCTTCCCCATCAAAGAATGAAAGCAGAAGCTCGCAGGTCAGATTTTAATTACGCGCTGAAAGGCGGCGTTGACATCAGTATAATTAGATAAAATTAATTTTCCAACAAGCCTCGCCTGCAGGAGGGACGGTTTTATTAGCGCGCGAGCTGACAATGGGGACCGAGGCGCGTGGCGTGCCGAGGCGGGTCCCGCGAGACAGTGGCCGTAAGAGCTCTGCGTGATCAGATTGTTTGTGAAGCTCGCGGGTCAGCTCGTGGCACCTCCGGGGCCTCGCTCATCGCGCCTCTCTTCAATGGGCCCCGCGGGAGCTGTTTTCTCCTCGGCTGGGCTCGCGCGATTATTACTGACCTTATTAAAATGAAATCAGAAACGGGCCACGTGGGGGTCCGCGCGCGCTCCCCCGCGTGGATGAAACACAATATTAACAGAGATGATAGTGAATGACTTGTCCGCTCCGCGCGCACCAATGGGCCAATCCCGTGCGCTCTGGAGACTGGAGGTGATGTGTATAAAAGTGGAATAAGTGCTCTAATGACTCAATGAAAACTGCATTTAGAGGTATTTTCACAGTTAGACACTGTCCACAGCTTCTTCATTTAGCCTGTTATAGTGTGAGAATGCAGGAGAAGCCTATATAAAAGAAGCTCTTTTCTTTGGCTGTTGAATGTACTTAAATTGTGATTACTAATTGGCCTTTTTTTTATACTTTATTTTTATTGTTTTTCCATTACAGAAAGACAACATACACATAGAACAATAAAACAAAACAAAAAACATAAAAAGATATAGATAATGCCCTGTCTCTACAAAGTTTTCTTATTGCTATGACTATATTCAATGGTTCATTCCCTCATCTTGTCGTTGACATGTAAACACTGTCCATTTCTCCCACTTCTCTCTACACTCTACGCTCCTCTTGTGTTCTTATCCTTATGGGTTAACAGTTCCATATCATATATTTCATTCACAATTTTCAACCATCCATCTTGTGTAGGTGGTTCTGCCTTACACCATCTCTTTGTAATGGAATTACTAATTGGCCTTTTATAATGCTCATTATAACAGTCTTTTACTCATGGATTTTTCATCTTGGTCTCTCTGTTTGATGTGTGAGATTTTGTTATCTGCACTGTTGACCTGTTTTTATTCTGCCTATGTCTGTAAAGCACTTTGGTCAGCTCATGTTGTTTTAAATGTGCTATGTAAATAAATTTGACTTGACTTGACTTGACTAAGCAGTTATCCTTAATATAAACAAACCACAGATGTATATATTATCAGTGGATCTGGTGAGGCCTCCTGTTGCCAATCTTTACGCACCTCTGGATTAAAACTCTTGGGCACTATAGGTGAGCCTTTGCCTGGGGTGCAAAATCTGTTCCAACGAACCGATTACAATTACACTATAATTACTGTCATTTTGCAAAGTGTTTACATTTATCCTCCGTCATGCTGTGACTCCAGTATAGTCCACTCAGCACCAGAACAAACTGTAAATGAAACCAAACTGGAACACAGTGTCGTGAAAGTATCGCAGCGTCTCCTCTTCCTTTAACGCCTCTAAAACACATCAAAACAAATAAATCCAATTAGGGACCCCTCGCGCCACACATGCCCGTGCCCCCGGGAGACCAATAACACACCAATTATTCCATATGCTCCGGCGCGAGAGTGCGGAACTGGCGCGTAATGGGCGCGAGCGCCGGATGAGAGTCGTTGCCATGGCACCGCAGATCGCTCTGGATGTCTCCATCTCATCCTCTCGATGGTCAGTGACCCGTGCGCGCGGGGATAAGTTAGTTATGGTCATTAATGTGGTTGAGGGGGAATATAGCATCCGTTTAGTGGGAGTCCCGACTAAACGTTGGTGTGTTTCAGTCTGTGGGGTGGAATTGTGGAATAGGTTAGATGATGGGTTGAAGCGGAGCACAAATATAAATTACTTTAAAAAGCTATACAAAAAAGAGATTTTTGGGAGGTATATGGTTGAGGACGAGATGTGTTAAGGGTTGCGTTAAGGGTTGGTTTATATCTACTTTTTCATCCGGTGGGATTTGTGGGTTGTAAATAAACTTGGGATGCTGTTCATATATTTAATTTGGGATGTAAATAAATCTGGGATAGTTTATATATTATATTATATTATCATTCTATATGATATATGAGTTATTAGAGGAGAAAGGGGTAGAGAATTATAAGTTTTACTCCTACCTACTCCTTTTCGGACACTATTACTCTTGTTTTGTTTGTTATTAATTTGTATCTGTTTTTATTTATTTTTATGTTCGAAATAAAGTCTTTCATTCATTCATTCATTCATTCAAACGTTAAGCTGCATGAGAGGCTGGCTGGATGATGCACAGGCGTCTATTTACACCTTCACAACTCTGCACCAACACAAAGTTTAAAGACCTTTTTCACAGTCTTTGTCCAACATCTAACATGCTTGAGCTCAACTTTTTTGTGTGCAGCGATACTTTGAGGTTTTCAAGGGTAACCTTGATCCTTTTTTTTTGTGTGAGCTTGTGTGTGTGTGTGTTTTTTTTTATCTGCAGCACACTGTGGGTTCAGGTGAAAGTGTGGTAAAAGCTGAGTTGACCCTGGTGGCTGGTTGAGGGGGAGGTTCTTCTTCCCCTCAGTGACCTCAGGGCCTAATTTATGAGATAGCTGGTTCCAATAAAGGCCTGAGTTTGAAATGGTCAATTAAGGTTCTGCTAAATTAAGCTCTCATGAGCTGGCCTGTCTCCTGTCTCTCTCCACTGCAGTGTGTGTGTATGTGGTTGGGGCTCTTGTGACTTTGCTTTCTAATAAGCAGCGTGGGGTATGACTGGCGTCTCAGCAGAGACACTACATATCAGAGCTAATACTCTGTAACTAACTAGTCTCTGATAGTCAGATCAAATTATCTCAATATGGTTAGCGTAGCGTAATCTGTAGATCCTCCCTGTGCTCTGTACATTGTGTACCTTTTGAGGACAGCCTACAAGTGTGTGTGTGTGTGTGTGTGTGTGGGTGTGTGTGAGAGCGTGGAGTATACTTTGTTCTAGTTTAATTCATCTCATCTGTCTTGTAATTTCCCCACGATGTTAGCGGCTGAATTTCACTATCAGGACATGATATGAGAACAAATTCTAAAATTTGCTTGGTATCAGAAACTGAAATTTTAGGGTGGCAGTAACGTTTGTGTGGGCATATTCCAACGCTCAGTTAAACGCTGACAGTCAGAGTTGAGGAATGAGTTATATGCACAAACGCACACACACGCTTACAGAAGCTCACATGCTGTGAGGGCTGCATGGAGGCATGCAGAGGCAGATCCTTGACATGTAACATGTGCTAATAGCCTTGGTTTAAATTAAAAGCCTTTAGGGACTGTTTGTCCCCCCCCCCCCTTTTCCTCCCTCTGTCTCCTCTAACCCCTCCTCTCCGCAGCTTCTTATTCTGAGGCAATGTCTCTCTCTCTCTCTCTCTGTAGAGGAAGTGAAAGGTGGAAGAATTACGTATAGGTATCGCTGAGCTGATTTTGGTGTTTTCTTTATGGAAAAAGCATAACTTTTATAACCTGATTCAAAGTGCTAAGCCATGCACCTCCACATAGATATGTCTGTGCATGTGTGTGGGTGTTTATTCTGGTTACATTTCCTGAATGAATGAAATGTTACTTATATGCATTTAAGTGATAAAGTTATGTGCACGTTACGATGTTGGTTTTCAGTCTTCTTTCACCACTAGACTGCCACCTCCCAACCTTTTTTATGACTTGCATGCTGTGTAAGCAGTGGAAAATAAAAATTGTGTGCAATGAGCTGATCCGACCGTGTGTTTTCACTAATAAAAGCACAGCTAAAGTAAGTAACCCACTGGGTAGGACAGTAGCTGCATAAAAACAGGTCACCTTTTAATATTATTTTTTTGTGTTTCCAGCATAATGTTTGTATTATACTAACAGCTGAGATCTAGTATTTAATTTTAGATATTCTAATTCTGAATAGGTTCACTAAATTAATGGAAATCAGCGAATGGACTACATTATTCTGCCAAAAATAATAAACACAGGGACAAAAAAAAATAACTACAGTATTTGTTTAAGAGCTAAAATTAATTCACAGTGAAAATGTGCCTCAAATTGCACTAATGAAATAACAACAATTTACTGCAAGCCCATACTATGGTTTAATGTGTAATAACTATTCAGGGGTAATTAAATATAATCAGGAAAATATTTTTAGGGGACAATAAAACCATCGGGATAATGGAGGTAATGTGCCTGATTATATGAATATGAACAAGAGCAGGTGTGTGAAAGGCATGTTTCAGTTCCTGCTGCTGCATCCTGGATTCAGGGTGAAACAGACTGAACAACATGTACATGCTATACTGTATGAAGATGTGGTCGTGTGTGCATATGTTGCGTGTGCATGGCTGGTTGCGTCTGCATGTGTGTGTAAAGGAAACATGGTGAGGTTTGACAGGCTGTGTGGCTGCTGAGCGCTGCAGCGAGCAGACAGCCCGCGGCCTCCCGCCACCAGACGCCGCTTTCATTAATTACTAAATAAAAACAAATTGTGAAACTAATTGAAAAGAAGGATAATTCATTTCCACATACCAGAGGCATTATTCAATTACCTCTGTGATTGCACCCTCCTCCTTGCTGTCTCTTAATTTCACTATCTTGTCTCATGCAACCAATAGATTCCTTAACAAGTGAAAATGTTATAATATAAAAACTGCGCAAAGAAATGACTTCAGCGTCGCTGAATGTGAGTTTGCTGTTATTTGAATGAGGTATTGTATCAGATGTGCGTGTCAGAGAAGTTTGTTGTGTTGTGATTTATGACTTGCACGAGGAAAATTAAATCTGTCTGACTAAAAAAAAACATCTTGGTGATGTTAAGCTATGAGTTGTGTGTGTGAGCACGTGTGTGGTAACATAGGATGTGAGACAGCGAATCGAGGAGTGTTAGATTGAATCATTTGACGGACCAGATCTCAAACTGACTCATATCGTCCCCGGTATTGTCAGTGAATTTTGGTCAATTTCGTGGCCACTGATTCACCACAAACACGCTGAGAGGAAACTTTGATTTCATGGAGGATTCTTTTTCCGCAGGACTCTTAACGCACTTTATTTCTGCGTGGCTGAGCATGGAGGGAGATTTTCCCTGTTTGTCTGAGTGAGAGTATGTGTTTTTACCATCCTGAGTTCTCACATAACACCAGCAATCACACAAACACACACGGACGCATGCATACACACAAGTTGCCCACTTGGTTGCCGGGAGAGACGACCCCTGTGGGCGTGTTGTGCTTTCATGATGACTCTAAGAGAGCGCAGAGACGGGTGCAGAGTGGGAGCGAGGCAAATGCAAGAAACCTGTTTCAAATCAAACACGTCAGTCAGTTTGCAGCTTGTTCGCAGATAACTGGGTGATATTTTAAGGTGGAACGTCAGTTATGAATGTGAGTATGTGCATCAGGAAAAAGAGGACTTTAAAATACTTTTAGGAGTATAGAGAGGAAACATATAGAAGTAGAGTTAGTCCATAAATGGACCGAGGCATATGTTGCAGTTTTAAGCTTTGATTGGTTTTATATGTGACTTATTTGCTTTGAGGGGTTTTTACCTTGAAGAAGCCCTTGCAGCCCTCACAAGTGCGTACGCCGTAGTGCTGGCAGGCTGCATTGTCCCCACATACCGCACAGGTGCCTTCTCCTTGGGGACCACGCTGGGGAGGCGACGGCAGGCTGTCTCCTAGTAGGGGGCCACAGGGCCCGAGAGCCAGGGAGCGGAAGGCGAGGCTGCTGCCACTGGCACCGCGGTGCAGCTGGTACATGGGCTGCTCCAGGGGTGGACAGTGAGGATGGGACACCGACGACGAGGAGGAGGAGGACGAGGAGGAGGTGCGAACCAGCCCTCCGCCCAGACTCTCGTAACCGCCGACGCTGCCGCCACTGTGGGGGGGCGAGTGCTGGTAGAAGTGCGTGAAGCGGGGCGACTTGAGGGGCCCCGTATCCAGGCCGGAGCCCAGAGAGTGGGGGTGCGACGGAGGGGCCAGCGGGTGCTCCTCCCACAGAAAGGAGGTGCCGGGCTGGGGCGGCAGGGACGGGGTGGTGGGGGTGGATGGGGGAGACTGTTTAAAGTACATGGCGGAGGAGGACATGGCCTCCAGCGGCGGAGCAGTCGGATAGCTCTCCTCCTCCTTCTTGATGGGCCTGTGCGTGGGCATCTGGTAGAGGCAGGAGGACTTGGGCTCGTAGCTCCCCTCAACGAAGACGTTGAAACTGGGGAGGGAGGTGGTGGCGGCGGCGGAGATCTCGCCACCGCCCAGGTCCAGTTTGGTGTAGTCGGGGGTCATGAAGTCAGAGCTGTAGCTGTCGCCCTGGTAACTGAAGGACTGGCCAGAGTAGGCTGAGCCTGGAGGGGCGGGCCCGTACTGAGCCTGCACACAGGGCATGTCTGTCAGGGAGAAAGAGCACACAGGGAGGTTAGAGCTGCGTGGCACATCACATCAGTCAACAAGCAGTGTTAGTAGAGTTCAGCTGTACGGCAACAATCAGTAGTCAGTGAGGAAATGACATATTAGTTAATCACCGAGTTAAACAGGAAAGCAGGACTTCAAGAAGTAAGAGATTGTCCACAGAACACACACAACCCTTCAGTAAATCTGCAGGACGAAGGCAGTACTCTGCTGGAGGCACATGCAAGGGTATAGCGCTGAACAGGGTCAACAATTAAACCGTGCATGACTAAAAATTTCTGCACAGCTCCATTGGAACAGGCAGTTTGTTTTTTTTTCAGCTCTTGAGGTGTCAGAGATTTCGCAATGTTATAAAAAGCTTTCTGAATGCACCTTTCAAGGAAAATCTTTCCATTTACTGCCATTTACTCAATTTCCTGCTTTAACACTTCTTGCACTTCACTGAATAAGTAGACACATTTGGAGAACACACACACACACACACACACACACACACACACACACACACACACACACACCACCCCAGCACAGGTTGATTCTCCCACAGTTCAGTTAGAGAAGCTGCGGTTCATCGGCGCGCAATTCGGAGGCAAAGCAGTCAAAGCAAATCCACTCTGCAGGCTGAAGTATCTACACCACGGTGTGTGTGTGTGTGTGTGTGCAGGGTTTGTTGTTGCATGTGTGTGTGTGTGTGTGTGTGGGTGTACTCTGGTTAGTCAGATGGCAAAGCAGATGAGATAACATTAAATAATAATGGAACCCCATGGTGGTGCTGGATGCTTGCTGTACAACACACACACGCACACGCGCACACACACACACACACACACACACACACACACAGACACAGATATTTCCTCTAACTGCTACAGACGCCAGTCGGTATGTCTTGAGTTTTCCCCCCTTGATTTAATTCTGTCACAGCAGCAGGCCACCACCTCATCATGTGTGTGTGTGTGTGTGTGTGTGGACTATATGGTCTTGTTTTATCAAACCCTCTGACGTAATACACTCCACCTGCGTTTGCGTGCGTGCCTCTGAGCGTGCACGTGTGTGTGTGTGTGTGTGTGTGCGGGCTAATCAGTCCTGAGTGTCGTTGTAGCAGCAGCAGCAGGGTTTTGTGGTGTTTGCTCGTCGCTCCTGAAGGGAACTGTCAACACAGCGCTGCGTCCATTGACGCCCAGCATGTGCGCGCTCTGCCGTGATCTGCGCGTCATGTGTGTCTAGTCAAATACGGGACATACCGGGTCCTGCTGTTGTTAAGAGCTCTCACAAATACCGTCATCCAAACGGACGCACTCAGGTTCCGTCAGGGAAGCACCAGCTAGTTTCCTGCTGGGCTATTAAAAAACAGTTCCAACCCTTTTTTTTTTTTTTTTTTTTCTTTCAACAAAATAAAAGTCTTGTAACTTCATAAACCCACATGTATCCCTATTTATACAAAACTAATAGACTATTAAGAATACATTTAGAAAATCAGCCTACAACCTTTAGTTTAGTAGTCATATATGTCTACTTGATGTAGTCATAATGGAAGCAGACTGAGTGACACATTAATTTGAAAACCATTAAATTATACCTGAGGGGCAGCATGCCCGTTTTGGCTTTGGGCGCTTGAATAACAAAAGGATGACTCAAGTTGTAGCGTTAATTATAGAAAAAAAGAATATCTATTTAGCCTATTCATTATTTTCTTTATTTCACATTTCTATGATTAGGTGTGTTATAACAAAGAGACTAAAGGTCAACAGAGAGCTGACCTCTCAGACTTCACCTGGTGGGTAATAAAAAAGAATCCTACAATTATTTTTAAAAGAATGCCATTATGAAACCACAATTTTCTTTAGTTTAACTATAAATTATTTCCTCAAAATTAACTATACCAGACAACCCTGCAGTATGTCTCAATAGGAACATTGAGCTGCAAGATAATTTTTTTTTATATTGAGGATATGAGTCAAGCTGCAGTCCTACGTGTGCTTGACGTCATCATGTTGTTTTTTTTCTTCCTCTACTAGTGACCAGCTCTTCAACCCACGTGGAAAAACACACATTCAGTATTATGGGCGTCATGGGGCCTTCCTGGGCTATACCTAAAGTAGCTTTAGCAACTGATTTGAGGCATCAGAGGAAGAAGAGAAAGAAAAAAATGAACCCTGAGCGGAGGAGTGGTGAACTTTGTGGCTCTCTGTGTTGTGTCAGTAGGTCAAGCCTCAGATCAGTATTAGGTGTTCGTGTCTACATGTGTTTAAGACTTATTGCACCTGTCATATACAGTATTTTACTTTCAAATACAATACGTTTTCAGTTGATATGCCTGAGAAGAGATGAAAGAAAAGTAATTTTGTAAAACAAATATAATGACAGCTCACACTTCAAACCTTATGGACTGTGACGTGTGTGTGTGTGTGTGTGTGTGTGTGTGTGTGTGTGTGTGTGTGTGTGCCAGGTGAGGAAAGATGCTTTTGATGAGTTGTTTTTTCATACACACATAAAGGCAAACACACACCACAAATTTTCATCATAATGATGTTAAAGATGTCAACATGGACCTGCATACGCTCATTCTGCCAATAACATGCGCCCTTATCCTACAAGGAACCTGTAAAACCACTTGTGTCTGTAAAAGTCTCATCCTCTTTACATTTGGTGGTGTAACTAGCCTTCACTCAGTAACACACACACACATGTACACACCCATGCTCACTCTCTCACACTCACCCATACAAATAGAATTGTATCCGTGGAACGTCTTTATTTTCATGCCACTGAAGCAAACTTGTAGTAAAAACTTTTACAGTCCAACACCACCATCAGATCCCCTTTATCAGCCTATACACTTGCATGCTAGCAGGTGTGTGCGCGCGCGTGTGTGTGTGTATGTGTGTGTGTGTGAGTGTGTGTGTGTGCAAGCAAGAGGACAGACAACCCAAGCAGAGTCAGACACAGGTGGTGCAGCATAGTGAGGCAAAGGGAAACAGTCTCTAACCTCGAGGTGTGCATTTCAACTGGACAAACTGCAGCTGTTCCAATAACTGAGCGCGCTTGTTCATTGTCAGAATGCCATAGATCTAACAAATAAAAACATCAAGTTGCAGACATAAATACAAAAACACAGGATTTTTTTTTTTTTTTTTTCTGTCAGTGAATTAATATTCAGATTAATTGTTTTGAATTTAGTGGCTTCACACAAAGTGATTTTCATACATATTGCACACAAAAGCACAGAGACACAATTACACCAAATATCTATATTTTTAACTTATTATTTGAAGGTTTTATCATCTGTTTTAATTCATCCAGGACATGAATGAAATTATGTGGAGATTGAATATTTATTTGACAGGTTCATGATCAAAAATTATACATAGAAAATATAGCTGAAATAATACAAAAATATTGCAATAATATGGCCTGTTTATACTCCTAAAGGCTTTCGAAGACCTGATTGAGTCATTAGTGTGATTCGCCCACAGCTTTAGGTGTGCCTGATCTCAGAAGTCTCTTATTTCTGTCTAATGATTGAAATGTCAATTCAGTCCGCACTTGCCACACACTCACACACACACACACTCACACACACACACACACACACACACACACACACACACACTCACACACACGAGCAAAGAAAAGATCACCAGCACGTTTATAATTGTTTATGATTTGCTATTGAATTTTAATAAAAAGTATACAGAAACTAAAATACAACTCAGGCTATTATGTCAGTTAAATTCCTAATTCCTAATTTTCCTATAATAAAACAAACACCTATCACACCTCAGTAGGTGCACAAAAACAGACCTATAAGCCACAACAGTCACACTTACAAAGCATCAGCTGAGAAAAGAAAGAAAGAAAGAAAGAAAGAAAGAAAGAAAGAAAAAGTAAAAGAATGTATGAAATAGTAAAGGAGTGGCTATTATGTCAGTAAAATTCCTAATTCCTAATTTTCCTACAATAAAACAAAACACCTATCACACCTCAAAAGGTGCACAAAAACAGACATATAAGCCACAACAGTCGCACTTACAAAGCATCAGCTGAGAAAAGAAAGAAACAAAGAAAAAGTAAAATAACTTAAATTCCTAATTCCTAATTTTCCTACAATAAAACAAACATCTATCACACCTTCAATAGATGCACAAAAACAGACCTATAAGCCACAACAGTCGCACTTAACAAAGCATCAGCTGAGAAAATAAATAAATAAATAAAGAAAAAGTAAAAGAAGTTAAATTCCTAATTCCTAATTATCCTACAATAAAACAAACACCTATCACACCTCAATATAGGTGCACAAAAACAGACCTATAAGCCACAACAGTCGCACTTACAAAGCATCAGCTGAGAAAAGAAAGAAAGACAGAAAAAGTGAATGAATGTATGAAATAGAGTCTGTACCTGGTGAAAGAGCTGCGCGCTGAATGGTGCTGGGTGTTCTGGGTGGAGGGCTGGCGTTCTGGAGCGCGGAGGATTCGGCGGGCGTCTCGAAGGAAGTGTCCGGTCTCCGGAGCTCCGAACTCGGCTGGGCGCGCTCTTCCGAACCTGAGTCTGGAGGAACAGATGTGTCTGGGTTACAGCCAGTGATGTGGTGATGCAGGCTGAATGAAAAAAGGTATATAGTCACCTCCACTCAGCGATCATCACAAGGCAAGGCAGCAATTTTAAAAACTCAATCACACTTATATAGGCAAATTGATGTTTTGCTATTTCCCCCCTATAAATAGGGCCTTTCCCAAACTTCATTTAACACATTTAACTCCCCAAAACATCTGAACCCAGAGAAACGTTGCTATACAATTTAAAGACAATTTGCAAAAGTTTGATTTTACACTTAAAAGAGATTATTTGCGGAAAATCTAATGTGACAGATAAAATCAGTAAATCGGATGAAAAGAAGCAGGAAGATGAAACTTATGTGCGCACATCAGAACAAGATGCCAGTCTCGGTAAATCATTGCAATTATCCATGCAAATCCATCAGAAGACAAAGCAAAAAGGAAAGATGCACACATTTAAAATTAAACATAGAGCAATTTTTTTGGCATGACATATACACCAACTAGATCTATATGCTACAAAGAGAAATATTATGAACCACAACTGAGGACTTTTAGCTCATTTCAAGAATTACACTTACGTGGGCGACAGGTTTCATTCTAACACTGCGCTGCATATGCTCCGTTATTAGTATTAGTTTTTAATCGTGCGCCAAATTCAACCAGGCTTAAAAAAAACCTGTATACACAACTTCTATAAAAAAAAATACAGACCTACAAAAGTGACAACTTTTATAAAAGCAGTCTCCAGGCCATCGCTTTTCTTGCCTCTGATCAGCACCGTATTCGCCTGCTCAGGGTTCATCCAGAGGCAGAGAGAGAAAATCTAGAAATGTGAGAGTCGGACCTGAAACCAAACCAGAGGACTCCGACTCTCTCACTGCAGCAGGACGCACTATGGACGCAGGATTTCAAGGCCCAGAGCGCCCCCTTTCTGCCATACACACACACACACACACACACACACACACACACACTCTACTATAGACACATCTCTCTCTCTCTCTCTCTCTCTCTCTCTCTGTCTCTCTCTCTCACACACATACACACACTCTTATAGACTCTCTCTCTCTCTCTCTGTCTCTCTGACACACACTAAATCTCTCATAGACACACACACACACTCATATAGACTCTCTCTCTCTCTCTCTGTCTCTCTGCCACACACTAAATCTCTCATACACACACACACACACACACACACACTCATATAGACACTCTCTCTCTCTCTCTCTGTCTCTCTCTCTGCCACACACACACACTCTCTTACAGACCCACACACTCTCTCATAGACACACACACTCTCTCATAGACACACACACTCTTATATACACACACACTCTCTCTCTCTCTCTCTCTCTCTCTGCCACACACAGACACACATAGACCCTCTGGGATGCGGTCAAGTCGAGAGACCACTCCATCTCCTGCTATGCATCTCAATATTGTCTGTTGACAAAGCCACAGCCTCTGTCACCTGCAACCTGCTGTCTTATATCTTTGTGTCAACAGATTGGTGTTTGTTAGACAGGAGCAGCCCACTTTTCTCTCCAAACTCTTATACAGACCAAATTCAGAGATGAAAAACACTGCACTTTTTTTTGGGATGATTCCTTAATCAGGATAAGTAGTTGTTGGTTGTGTGTGCTGTTCGTTTTTAAAGGAAGGTGTAAGATGATAATGATGTCTGTAATAGAGCAGTGCTCAGGAGGTGTGAGCATATGGACTTACAAGATGGTCAATGGCTTTTAATACAAATTAAATGCCTCACACACACATTATCTTAAAATGTGTTTAAATAAAGGCAAAAAAAAAAAAAAAACTGAGAAAACAATCAAGTCAGGCTGTATATACCACGTATTTCATTATAGGATCTGAACAGTTATGACATTATTCATTTGAGTGCAGGAAAAAAAAACCTTTACGCTTATAAAGCTATTTGGTTATGGCAGCAGCAGGAATAAGATATTCTTTGATAAAAGCCAAAATAGACCAATTCTTCTTCAATCTTATGTTAAGATCTTAAGTTAGGAGCGTATATCTTATCACAGCCTGTGTGGAAGCTTAAAAAAAAGTGAGAATAAAGTGTCATGTTTACTTTAAAAAGAAAAAAGTAGATATTTTCCAGCAAAGTGAGACATTACAGTCTGTTTTTTTTTTCTTTTTTCTAAATGAGCAAAATGATCCCCTCTCCTCTCCTCTCTTCTCTTCTTCTCTCGAGCCGGTCGGTGCACGGGGCTCTCTCTCTGGCCCCGCGCGCACCGGTAACCAAGAGAACGCCATAAGAGCGGTAAAGCACGCGCCCCGGAGCGCCCGGTAGCCCCCGGTAGCCCCCTCGAGCACCAATAACCCCGGACAGCGCGAGGCTTCCAGCAAACAGAGCAAAGAGAAAAGAAGAGAGGACATAAAGGAGAGAGAGAGAGCAGAGAAATATGTGAGTCCTGTAAATCAGACTGTCAGAAAGTCTCTCTGTCTGCGTGCGTAAACCTGAGTGTGTGAAAGAAAGAAAGAAAGAAAGGTGAAACCAGAAAGTTAAACTTCTAATCACACTATATAGCCTAAAGACATGGCAGCTGCTGTTATAGAATACAGCATACTGTGTTACCATCGGATGCTTCAAGGAAAATACTTCACAGAGGGCTTCAGAAATGTGATGTGGGTGTATGGTAAAAGGCTGCATGAGGGTAGTTTTTATTTTTTTTCCAGCATAAGATCAATGAGGAGGAGAGGCCATGTCCTCACAGAGACAGAGACAGTGACACAGCTGATATTTGCACCTGTATTTGGAAAATCACCTTTATGTGGAGCTTTAAATCCTAAAAAGCATGCCACAATTTAATTTATGACACAATAACCTACCTAATCAGTGATATTGTATATAAACCCAAACTCACACTATGTAAATCACTCATTATCCAACACTAGCTGCTGAACCATAATCATGGCACCTGCACTTTATGATCCATTTATTTGTCTACATTTTGATTTGAATTTTTTTATGTTTGCTTTTATAATGTTTGCTTTTACTGCCAAGAGCTGCTAAACTGTTTTTTTTGTTGTTGTCAATGACAATGACAATAAAGTCTCTATTCTATATATTCTATTTTATTCTATTATATGATGATGCAAAAAATTAAAAACCTCACATGGCATGAAATCAAAGAGCTTTTACTCTCCTCTCCTCTCCTCTCCTCTCCTCTCCTCTCCTCTGTCTCTCAGCTCCTGGCTGAATGTAGGTTGGACTATTCTCCACTCAGACCATTAGTGCGTCTGACTCCACTATTCATTGTGTGGAGTGAGAGGCATCTCATTTCCATGACAACCAGAAAGGAAATGATACCTTCCCCAGAGCAAATTAAATTCAAATCCAGCTTCATTTTGCTATTTGGAGACACAGGAACATATGATGTGAGAGCAGCGTGTTGGAGTTTGACACATCAACAGGTTGGACGCACAAAGTTGGACAGAGCAGATAAATAAGAAAATAGACTCAACATGCCATATATTAGGTAGCATAAGGGTTAAATGTTATATGTTATGTTAGAATATTAGAGTCTCATTCATTGAGTTTTACTTACTGGTTTGCTGTAGCGGTTCCGTCTTTACATGTGGTAATAACCTCGCATGAAGTATCCCATTTCCATCCAGAATAATCACCAAAGAGTCGAAAAATATAAAAAAAAGTAGCCTTAATATTTATCAGGATGCATCGGAGACAAAAAAAGTTTTCTTCTTATTTCTTTTTTCTATAGCCTCTACATAAAGTAGAAAAAAAATGTTAAAAAATTAAAAACTCCCGGATATATAAAGAGCCTTTCTTCTCTGCGTCCGCTCCTGTTGAAGTGTGTGTCAGCAGTCAGTGCTGATGGGTGCTTTCTTTGCAGAGTGTGGAAGTTGTAACGCGGGTTTGTTTATGTGTGCCGTCTGAGGGGAGAAAGTCAAATAGTGCATTTATGTGGTCTCTGCCTCCACATAGAGCGCCTGGTATGCGCTACGTCAATGTGACGCCATGGGAGAGGTGACGTCACTCTCTCTCTCTCTCTCTTCCTACAGTACCAGACACATAAGCCTCACTCACACTGCCAGAGAGAGAGAGAGAGGAGGTTGGTTTGATGGTTGCAGGGGAGGAAGCTGAGGGGGATCCAGCTGGCGAGCGTGCACCATTACTGGTTAAAGGCAGACAGACAGACACCTTTGTTAGGCTCTTTAGTCCAAACTCTGTTCTTATCATTATAATAGCTTAAAAAAAGTACTTAAATATTAATTTGCTTTAAAAACCTTCTGCCAAACTCTGTTCTTATCATTATAATACCTTAAAAAAGTACTTAAATATTAATTTGCTTAAAAAAACTACTACTTCTAAGTCACCATCAACTTTTTCTATAAGAAATGTGAGAGTATCGAGTAATGAGTTGGCATTTTAGTACTTCCGGTTCCCTCGTCTCGAAATCAATGGGTTTTTAGTTAGATGCCTGAAATAATGTCTGTGGTTAACACAGAGCTGAAGAGATTTTAAAGTTTTGTTCCTACGATATAAAATACATCATTAAATATCCCACTTGTGAATTCTGAAGTTTTTATGTCTTAAAAAAGGCGGTCGCTAACAAGCGGCTAAATGAAAGTACTAAACATCATCACGCCGACTCCACTACTTTTATCAAACAGCTGTAGTCATTAGTTTACTTTGCAGATCCAGATTTTACATGAAAGCATACGTATTACTTTTATATTTGCAGCTACCTCTGTACTTTCACTAAATAAACTTTTGAACGCAGGACTTTCATGCGTTAAATATATATAATTATTGCCTACATTTCACCTCATGCCTCCTGGGACACATGAGCCTGCCTGTGAAGATGTTCAATATAGATTATGTGCCTTAAATCTATAGTAAGTCTCTGTCATATCTCGTCATGCCACAGACCATCAACATCACCGTCAATTAAATCAACTGACAGTAAATATCTGAAGTGCTTCTTTGACTATTGACTATTTTCATGACCTTTCTTTAACTCAAGTAAAATCTCCATCCTAACATGTATTTGCGTCTGTTATCAGGTCTTACAGTGTTTTTAGATGATTTCACCTTTTTCCCAATATAAATCAATTTATATCATTGACTTCCCTAAAGTGTCCAGCCTTATTATGTCAAGACATTGACACTTATTTAAAGAAAAATCCTGACATGAGGGAAATTACAGTAGTTCTTACCGTGTTATTTTGTATTTCCTAATACAAATCAACTTATATCATTGACTTCCCTTAAGTGTCCAGCCGTATTCTGTCAAGACATTGACACTTATTTACTAAAAAAAAATCCTGACACAAGGGAAATTAGAGTGGAAACAAATGGGATTATCTCATCCTATTAGCAGATTTTATTTATTATCTGTTCTTGTGAATGTGGATGTTGTTTGCACAGTTTTCCTTCTTAAATAATGTTCCGCATCCACCCAAAATATTCTGGTACACATACATTGATAAAACAGGAAGTGCTTCTTTCTGACTATTTTCATAACCTTTCTTTAACTCAAGTAAAATCTCCATCCTAACAAGTAATTTTGTATTTCCTAATACAAATCAACTTATATCATTGACTTCCCTAAAGTGTCCAGTCTTATTCTGTCAAGACATTGACACTTATTTAAAGAAAGGAAATTACAGTGGAAACAAATGGGATTATCTCATCCTATTATCAGATTTATTTATCATCTGTTCTTGTGAATGTGGATTTTTGCAGCTATTCGGTAACCAAAGAGGAATGACAGGTATGAGTATACATTATTAGCAGCTGGCACCAATGCCAACAAACAAACAAGTCAAAACAAATGATGTATATAATCTATGTATATCAACAATAAAACAAAAAAATGAAAATTGAATTGTTTGCCCTAGTTTTCCTTCTTAAATAATCAGCATCCACCCAAAATTTCTGGTATACACACATTGATAAAAACAAAATCCATCCAGCGTGCTCAGCAACCTCAAAATTAAAAAAGTACCTCCGGAGCCTGCTAAGAGCAATAATCCCCAGCAGCCAATCAGGAGGCGCGTATTTCTCGGTCAACGTCCTGATTCTGACCAATGACGCGCTGCGGTGGGCGGGGCCAGCCCTGACGCACTGAGGCTCGTGATTGACGCAAGCCTTGTTGCTAAATTTAGCAGCTGGCCGAGTCCAACAGAGGCAGAGAGAGATAGCAGAGAGCCCATTCATTGTACCCGGGGCGGGCCCGACTATTTTAGCGTCGCGATTGTGATCCAGCCAAGCCAAATATAGTCGTAGACAGGTATTTTTAGCCGTACAGCGAATCCCATCCGGCAAAAGCGACCAAGACGATATAGGATATACAGTTTACTACAAAAAATCAGCACACTCAGTGTTAGTGTTGTTATTCAGCAGGGCATAGTTTACCAGTCAGCTGATGATATATAACCGCAATAGAGTAGATCTCCCTGCTCACAGCTTCTCTCTCTATCCGGACACAAAGGGTTGGAAAACACCTGAAGATGTTGTAGGATAACCTGCAGACACATACAACAGGTTTGTGAATGTGATGATGGCTTTGAAAGCTTCGCACAGGCAGCGCTGCTTCTTCTTCTTCTTCTTCCACACCAGCTAAGCTGAGCACACACTGTTTTTTTTTTTTGTTTTTTTTACCTTAGAGTAAAAAAGCACTGTAGTCAGGAGGATACACCGCTGGTGCAGGAGGAAGTTGTTGCATTAAAGGACAAAAAGTTGCAGAATAAAGGTAAAAAAGTTGTGCACACTTCATGCTGCCCCCTGGGGAATCCCTCTCCACCTTTAAACTCTCTGATCTGCAGAGATAAGGACATTTGCTTATTGTGCACGTGTGCATAATGGGGTCTGCACGATTATTATGACCAAAAATGAAAATCACAATATTAAGATTATTTATCACAATTTTTTTTTTTTAGTTTAGAGTAAAAAAGCACTGTAGTCAAGAGGATACACCGCTGGTGCAGGAGGAAGTTGTTGCATTAAAGGGCAAAAAGTTGGAGAGTGTGCACACTTTATGCTTCCCTGGGGAATCCCTCTCCATGTGTTAACACCTTAAAACTCTCTGATCTGCAGATATAAGGACATTTGCTTAATGCATGTGTGCTGCACGATTATTATGACCAAAAATGATAATCACAATATTAAGATTATTTATCACAATTATTCATAGATTTTTAGGGACAAAATATCTTTATTTATTTAGCTTATAGTAAAAAAGCATTGTAGTCAAGAGGATACACCGCTGGTGCAGGAGAAGTTGTTGCATTAAAGGGCAAAAAAGTTGCAGGCTAAAGGTAAAGAAAGGAGTGCACACTTTAGGCTGCCCCTGGGGAATCCCTCTCCATGTGCAACACCTTTAAACTTGCTTAATGCATGTGTGCATAATGGGGGCTGCACGATTATTATGACCAAAAATGATTATCACAATATTAAGATTATTTATCACAATTATTCATAGATTTTTTTAGGGACAAAATATCCTTACTGAGCACAGACTGTTTTTTTAAGAGTAAAAAAGCACTGTAGTCAGGAGGATACACCGCTGGTGCAGGAGAAGTTGTTGCATTAAGGGCAAAAAAGTTGGAGAGTGTGCACACTTTATGCTGCCCCCAGGGGAATCCCTCTCCATGTGTAACACCTTTACACTCTCTGATCTGCAGATAAGGACATTTTTCCTTATGCATGAGTGCATAATGGGGGCTGCACGATTATTATGACCAAAAATGATAATCACAATATTAAGATTATTTATCACAATTATTCATAGATTTTTTTAGGGACAAAATATCTTTATTGCAATTTAACATTTAAATAAACATCACTTCCATGTTGTGCTTCATTCCAACCATCAAAAACTCTAAATATTATCATTTTACTTTTGTTATTGTCATCTATAGTGGTTATTTATATAAAAACACACAATTCAAATGATTAGGAAATAAAGATTTTTATTTAAATATTTGCTTTGATTCCAAAAAATAATCTTGGCAAAAGTAATTCTAATCATATGCTGCTTAGAGCTAGTGTTAGGAAGTTAAACATGTCATAATTCCCTCTCTAATATCTATTTTATATTGCTGTGAAAACAACTGGATTTACTCAAGCATCTCACCAGGATTACCATTTGAACCCATCATGATAGCGTTATAATTTACCATCGCCTGATATTTTTACTGAGCAGAGCTTGAACACACCATTATGTAACTCAACTAACTCAACCTCCAGTTAATGGAGCTCTTTAGCTCCGTGCTGTTGGCAGATGAGTGGGTCACTGTGATGACTCTGAGCAGCATCATGGGAATAAATTACAATATAATAAGTTTCTGATTAAGTTAGTTGTTCCAGATGTTTTTAAGGCTGTTCCTCTGGCGGCTTATTTTGGACTTGCAGTTGTGACAAATTGCAGCTTTATGTCTTCTTCACTCACACTGAAGAACTTCCAAACTGACGACATGATGTGTGTGTGTGTGTGACGTTACTGATTGTGCTGCTGTGTGCCGACGTAAAACCATCATGTTGCGTCTGCACATGTGTGTGTGACCGGATATATGAGACTACTGAAAACTGTCCGGCTTCGATCGGCTGCTGATTCACGGTGCATCTCTAGCTGTTAGTTTAGGATGCGCTTGATTTATGCAGCAGAGTTTTCTATGAACGTCAATATTGCAGTCGATCATGTTCATTTAATTGTGGGAAGCCAAAATCGCAATTAATCTTCGATTAATTGTGCAGCCCTAGTACATATTAGAGAAAATCCCTGTTGGAACACCAAAACACAGGCCTACAATGACCCAAATTGTCCCAATTCATCACATCCCAGTATGCAGTGAAATGTGCAGAGGAGCCAACATTCCAGTCATGCTACGTTTTGTTTATAACATGCTTGAAGAGTGAGTGGTGATTAATGCTGGGGAACACTGTGGTCAGTCCTACATGCCAGAATCAGCTGCAGGGCATGCACATCACATGCCACCAGGCCTCAGCTAAAAAAAACTCTTCCGGATTGACGCTGTGTTGAAGTCTATAATTGAATTTAATTTGAAATTTCACCCTTTTAATTCACATTTTCCACACTTGCTGAAACGGTTGTGAATAGTTTGAGTCTTCCATCTGATGGAGGTGAACCCTAGTTTGGTTTGTATGCAGGGGCATTAACTGAAGGGTGAATATTACACCTTTCATGGATAATCCTGGCATCACTTCAACATTTTTTTAGCTCTCTAATGTGGTTCTTATCTGTTTATCATAATGTGCCATCTCATCAGGACACTTTTCAATACATTTGTTTGCTGTTTGAGTTGATTTAAGGTAAAACGTATCCTATAGGCATAGATCACAAGTTCTTCTTCATGTCCTGTGCTGTTCACCCTCACGTCAGATTTAAGGCAAATCTGAGTCATCTCGTGTAAGCCCTTATAAAAGGATCATTTATTTTTTTTATAAAAGAGGCTTTCATATTTTTATTATTTTTGTGAAATTTTGCATAAGTACTACAATACCCTTGTTGTTCATGTTCCCTATTAGTATCTGTAAGCCTATTTTGGTCATGTAAGGTAAACTCTTGTAAATGGATAATTTATCTTTCTTCGAATAACTCATCAGCTTCTTTGTTTGTCTCCTGTCTTTGTGTTTCACCTGGTCTCTCCTCCTGGCTGGTCAGGGTATCAGCTGCTTCGGCTGTGTGACCTCACCATGGTGACGTGTAATCCAGATTAACCTGCTCTCTTATTCCGCCAGACATGGAAGTGATTAGAGATTATGACCGTGTCCTTTTAATAGAATTGGACGTGTGGGTAATCAACTGCGTCCACCAGTGTCGCGTGTCAGGTGACTCATTCACACAGAGAGACAGTAATACTCACAAGCACAAGCGCTTGTTGTTGTCAACAAGGATGACATTGCTTTGAGTTACAAACATTTCCTTGGAGACTCACCCTACCTTTTGTCATAACCAATACAAACTTAACCTCAAATTTAACCAAGCCCTAATTTTAACCAGTTATAAAACTAAAATGTCCTTGTGACCCTCCTTGTCTCTCTATGAAGAATTCATCTCTTTTTTCTCTCTTTAGTACTTTTTGTACTAAACGTAAAAAGAAAAAGTGTGACTTGGAACGTAGCCTAGCTCTCACGTTGTGGGCGGTTTATTAGAATGAGCCTGCATGTGACATAGGAAGGGGAGCCAAATCTGATTGGTTTGTTGAATCACATGTTTTCTGATCCAGGCAGCCCACAAAAAAAACTGGGTTGTCTTATTTAACAGTTTGTAGGTTGGTAGGCACTCCAGACACCAAACTGTATGTGCACAAGCAATGAACTGAGCATGAAATGTCTCCTTTAAATATCCCCCATCCCTGACTTACACTGTGGTCAGAGCAAAATCAGAAAGGCCATATAACTTCATATACTTTGGCAAGGTGGAACAAGAACAATGGTGTGCAGTTTTGTTAACTAACATAACCATTCAACAAGTAAAAAAATAAGACTACCCTCTATTTTTGTCCTCATGCAATATTTCTTTTAATCTGCTGCATTTATTTTTCCACCGTGCAGTTTTAACAAGAAAATGAAACAATTAAAACTTGTTGATGACGTGGTCAATCCCATCTTCTCTCTGGAATTTACTTGACGTTATTCTTTCTTTTCTCTGCAGGGTAGGAGTGCCACGTAAAGCTGCCAATTTGTTGCCAAACAGCAAAGCAAACATCTTGGATGAATGGTGAGTGAATCTTTGGAATTCCTGCCAGACAAAATACAATTTTACAAATCAAATGAATTCTTTTTGTTCTTCTTTTTCTTGCTGCGTGTAAAACTAATTATCCGGCCATAAAGAATTGCTCTGACAGGTTGAGTGTCTGCTGCCTCTGCAGGATTGTCAGAGTTGTCAGATTTATGACAGAGGAAGTTAGGTCCTTTGCATAAAGAGTGCCTCTGTTGTTAGTCACAGTTGTTGGAGCACAGCTGTAGTATATATACAGTGGTGTAGCATCATTAGACCTCGTGTACAGTGCTGCTGACTATATGGTGGCCATATTGCGCCGAGACACTCTGGCTTATCGCAAAGCAGAAGTGAAAAGTGATTGTGTCAGTTTGAATGAGCTCTCTATGTCTACGGCCAAGGCACCGGCACTCAGCGCTCTGGTGACACTGGAGAAAAGAGGAAAGCAGAGAAACAGAGGAAGGCTTTTATCTTCGTGTCACCAAATCTGCTCCAACTGTACGTCAGAGTGCAAGCGAGGACGGGAAGGGGCGGGGATGCGGGGGAGAGGATTGCTGGCGCAATGGCAGGGCGCTCAATAGTGGCATTCTTCCCTTTCTGTGGGGACGCACACACACAGACAACACACACACACACGTACAGTCACACCAGGGGGATTCCCCCCGGGAGTACCCAAGTGAAGTAATCCAACCCATCACTGCCTTATCACACCAGTGCCCAAAGACAGGAGAGAGAGGTGTTCCTCGAGCCACGGCACAGGAGGTGTACTGTATATCACTGAGGGATTGTGGGCCATTATGTGATGTTATCATGATGTGTTTTTACACTTTTTTGTGTGTGTTTGTGTGTGTGTGTGTGTCGCGACAGAGGGAGAAAGTGGTAATGCACAGCAGCTTGTACGTAATGTTCTGTAGTTTCCCTCGGTTGTTGGATGGCAGATTTATCGCCTCTCTTATTATTACCCTGCAATGAAATTTAACAGCATGATTCATAGCGCTGTGTACATTTTGGAGAGTGTGTGGCAGTGTGAGTAGAACCCAGCCCCTTTGTTTGGTTTGGGAAGCCGCTTTTATCTGTGTTCTTGCAGTTTTACAAGGCCTCCACCATGCATCCATATATTTCTCCTCACAGGATGGAGCATTAGGTGATAGTTGAGCGAGCAAACGTTGTGGGATGTGTGAGTGTGATAGTTTGTTCGGTTACAAAGAAATAATATCCATTTAAGCTTCTGCATATTTGCTGCCAAGTCCACGTCATTTTTATGTGTGGAGTCATAGTGGACTGGTTCTGACAGAGGTCGACCAGTGCAGTGTCCTTATGTGGCGTGACTATCTTTACATCCGTTTAGAAATATCATATTTATGATATTAATAAGTGGATAATGTCTTGATATGATTTCACTTTTAAGGTTTCATGATATAAAGCTGCTCTTCAGGGAAACTGGCTCGACTCCTTTATAATAACTATTATTGTGAGTATCAGAAGTCTGTCTACACCCTTCAAGTCTGGATATACTGACAGACAAAGCAAATAGTTACGTGCTGGGGCGGGACATTTGTCAGTCGCAGACGCAGACAGCATTCAACCAAATGGGTAACAGTAGTCGTTCCACGTTTAATGAGACGCTGCGGCAACAGCAGATCAGTAATTAAAAGGAAGAGTTGTATTGTGGCATGGGGATACCAGTCAGGTCAGTTGCACAAATATCAAACAGGCGGTGAACAACAAGGATCCTATGTGGGTGATGGAGCTCTCATGACGGCTTCAACATCAGCACATCATGCAAATGTAAAGGTTGCTTATTCAAACCCTGGTGTTACTGACAGAGCAGATCTACAGAAGAGATTTTTGTCATAAAGTTAAAGAGTACCTATTATGATTTTATACTTTTTCCCTTTCCTTTAGTGTGTCATACAGTTTTTTTGTGCATGTAAAAGTTCTGCAAAGTTACAAAGCCCAAAGTCCACGCCAAAGGGAGTTACTCTCCCCCACAGAAACACTGCTCCTGAACTGCCTGAAACAGCTTGACTGAAGTCTTGTCTTTTCTTCCGTAACGTGGTGATGTCACCAAGTAACACATTTGCATAATATCTGCCTAGTGGCTAGTTTGACACGCCCTCACTTACCTTTAATTTGAGTTCAAGATAACCAACGTATGATAGCAGAGCAGAGCGGTGGCCATGAGCTAGCCATTGGGGTGCACTCACATGCATGATGTGAACAAATGTTAACAAGGGTCAACAAAGCAAACGGAAGCTGTGATTACAACACACACAGAGGGAGAGTGACTTCATTCTCTGCTCAGGTAGACATTACTCCACTATGTCTTTACATAGCAAATAGTTGTTTGCTGCTATATTAATGCTCTGAATATTGTATAAAGCACCTTTAAGGTTTTTGGGAAAAAAACTTATTCAATTCAATTCAATTTATTTTTATATAGCGTCAAATCACAACAGAAGTTATCTCAAGACGTATCAGACACAAATTATTATTCCAAACAGAGTATTTTTATATTTCTTAAAACATGTCTGAGGGGGATCTTTAAACCCATGATGCTTATGGTTTCCATGTTCTGAACCCTTCGTGTGCCACATACAGAAGTTTGCCAGCACCACAGAAAACCCCCTAAATTATGACAATCTCGGTATTGAGCAATTGCATCAAAGGAAACCTTTTGATCACATGCCTGTTCCTGGTTTTGGACTTTTTTTTATCCCAAATCTGTCTGGTTTTCACATATGAGCCTGTCTCTGTGGTCACTTCAGTCATCTTGCATTAAAAAATAAAATAAAATCCTCCTTATCAGTACCTGTGCACCTGCAAACCAGAAGCACATAGCCACTCACCTGTTATGTAAGGTTACTGGAAACAAATAATTGTGTCACAACTGCAGGTAATAAGTTTACAACTTAACTACCAGCGGCGAATTTAAGTGTGTGTGGGTGTAATTTATAAGATAGTGTGTGGAAATATCTGAACAGCGGGCGTATGAGTCACCTCAGTGTAGGCAGTTGTTTAAAGGCCATTTTCTAGGAGATGTCAGAAACAGGAACATGTATTAGTGTATATGTATATGTGTGTGTGTGTGTGTGTGTTAGTGTGTGTGATGTGGTTTTGTCATTTGAGCTGAAACATCACAGAATTCCCCCTCTTAGGGAGTGTTTAGATCGAGATACCAGACAACAAACGGGGAGAATCTCCTCGTAGTTGAGATCCAGTAGGTGTCCACTTGAAAAGACACGGCGAGAGGTGCAGCAAGGGATGGAGGATTAACCAAATATTTGCTTGCAGTTTATGAGAAAAGTTTATATAAAACATGCTGGCAAGGGCCTGGTATGATGCCAAGGATGCCATTTTTAAAGTTTGGACATTTTGGCTGTATGCAAAAGTGTGTGTATGTATTTGTGGATTGATATCAATGTTTTTCTGACCTTTAGTTGTTCACATCTGGACCCTGCTGTGAGGTGACACATCTACCTGAACACCTTCATTAGTTTCACCTCCGCTCATTCCACTCCCAGGTATTTGCTTGACAGCTCATAATTGATGTTCAGGCTTACTTCATATAAAGAAGTGATGACATTTTGGTAGCTGAGTCAGTGTCTTTGTCGCCCTTCAGATATTCAACACTTGAGCAGAATGTGTGTGTGTATTCTGTGATTTTTAATCTGCGTATTGGGTCTAAATATGTGCTCTGCGTTTGACGCTTTGCTGTGGCTCAGAGTAATGTCATTCTGGGTCACACGCTGACCACATGGGCATGTGCACGGTTAGAGCGGCGCGCACGCACACACACTTGCAGATAAACAAGTGGTTGCATTTCTGCATGAGTCACAGCCGTGGGCAGAGGTGGAAAGTTTCCTTGTTTGGGCTATTCCCCCCTGCTGACACTTTTGATACTTTTTTGAAGTATCTGATGTGTTTCTAATGAAGTCAACTTGTAGTGGACAGAGGATTCAGCTCAAACCTGCTGAGACTACTCCAACCCCGACGACCTTTCCCCTCTTTCTATTTGCTCACTGACAATGAAACACACAAACCGAATCATATACAGTATATAGGACATATTACCACACTGTGTTATATTCTTTCTGAAATTGAAAAATAGCCGTGCAAGAGGATACTGCTTAAAAATTAATTAAAAAAAATTAAATGTGATACTACTTATAGTACTGCTAATACTACTGCTACAGTGACTTCCTCTTACTTTTTGTGATAATAATCTTGCTGACATGGTGTATTTCACATCACGTCATGTGTCCTATTTCTAGTCCTACTCTGGTACAATACACTAAAATGGCTGCATTTATCTTTGTAATCAGTCATTACAAGTGAATATTTAATACTGATACAAACTACTTTTACCACTGTAAATAACATACTTGTTGTGCATGATTTTCACAACAGAAATGTGTTATTTAAAAGTACATAGCTTGTACTTAAGTAAATCTTTATGCATTTTGATTAGAGCTTCAACAATTTATTTGGCAACTATTGGTAATCAATTTAATATTTTAGTAATTTTTCAAGCAAATTACCAAATATTTGCTTTGCAAATATGAAGGTTTGCTACTTGTTTTGATCATAAATGATGTAAGTTGCATCTTTTTGGCTTTGGACTGTTGGTTGCAGTCCTGGTTTGAATTTTTGAGAAAATAAAACTCTGATTGCACGGGGAAAGTAAGATAAGATAAGATAAGATATTCCTTTATTAGTCCCACAGTGGGGAAATTTGCAGTGTACAGCATCAAAGGGCATAGTGCAAAAAACAAGAAGCGAGATACAACACGGTGCAAAAAGCAAAACAAAAGTGAAACAAAATATGAATAAATGAGCAAAACCGCTACTGAGGTGCGCTTGAACAAGGTCCTGAACCTTCAACCAGGGCTGTAGTACTGGAGTCTGTTCTCGGTTTCAAGACCAATTTTTGGGAGTCTTGCACTTGTCTCGGTCTTGTGTCTTGTTGGACTCGGAATTGTCTCAGTCTCGTGTCTTGTTGGACTCTGAATTGTCTTGGTCTTGTGTCTTTCTGGACTCGGAATTATCTTGGTCTTGTGTCTTGTTGGACTCGGAATTGTCTTGGTTTCGGGCTCTGCTATTGAGAACTGGTCAAGTTGTTTGCTGATTCAGGATCAGTTGTACAGAACGTCTACCAACACGATGCATGAAAAAAAACCTGTAATGATCCTCAAACTTAAATTCTATGCATTGATTAGTTTGAGTTTGATGTTGGAAGATGGATCAATATTGTTTATAGATAGTTTATTTCTGTCCATCCTAACTCATTAATTACTATATTAGCATTGGAAAGACAGAAACAGGACTCTATTTGCTCTGGACTCGGTCTTGACTTGATCTCGACTGCTTTGGGACTTGGTCTTGACTCGGACTCAACTGGACCTGGACCTGGTCTTGGACTTGAATTGGACTTGATTAAATTGGTCTTGACTACAGCCCTGCCTTCAACTGCTCCAGTTTAGCTGCTCGGCGGTGGTTGTACTGGGCCGCCTCCAGGTGTGAAAGTGTGTAACCACTTGATCAGTGCGTTACTGTAAAAAAGAAAAAAGAGAGAATGAAACTGCCCTGAGTGAAACTTACTAAAGAAAGATTAAAAAATGGAAGAAAAAAATAAACCTTTATTTGTCATAGAACATACAGGTACATACATGAAATTTGACCTCTGCATTTAACCCATCCTAAGTATTTTTAGGAGCACTGGGCTGCTGCAAGCACCCGGGGAGCATCTTAGGGTTTAGTGTCTCGCTCAAGGAGTCAGTCTGTAGGAACCGGGGATTGAACCGCCAACTTGTTGTTAAAGGACAACCCGCTCTACCCACTGAGCTAAAGGGACAAAATCATATTTCCTAATGTGTTACATCATCACACCACATGTTGATGTTTGCATATTAATTGTCAGCTGTGAATTTATATTGCAAGGATTCAGTTTTGTCACTGACTCTGGTAATTATCTGTATATCCTATTGAGACAGTTATTCATTTATTTTTATACATCCAAGGTCTAACAAATACTAACAACACCACCAGCCAAGCTTCCATTCACTCTCTCCCTGACAGTGTATGAATGAAATGCTTGGAAGACTGTGCAGAGAGGCTTTTATTAATGAGACATAACAAGTTTAGGCTTTATTAACCTCAGGTATTTGCAGCTTCGCTCAGAGAGGCAACAGCTTGTAGGGAGAAACCTGTCTGATCATGTCTCTGTCTCTGGCTGTCTGTGAGCGTGAACACTTGTATTTGTGCGTGAATGCTTGCATGTACATGTAATATAAAAGATTTGCATTGTTGTTTTACAAGTTGACTCATTGAGTGTATGGTGTGGGTGAATGAGATTAAAATAATTTGTCAATGTAGAGTCATAGTTTTACCTTTCAACCTTTATAAAAGTGTAATTATGATTGACCTTTGGGTGTCTACAGGCTGTCTACAGGCTGTCAGTGTTGGTTGCAAATATTCAAACATTTTTCTTAGTTGATTAGTCAACTAATCGTCGTCTTAGTCGACTAAGATTTCTTTAGACGTTTAGTCTATTTTTTTCATGCTTTTTTCATGCCGAATGACTTATTTCCAAGAAAATTATAAAGCACATCTCTGATAAACACAAGATTTAAAGTGTGTGTGATTCTTTGTGGAGAAATTCAGTTTTACAGATCTATCGTCGATTAACTCAACTAATCGATTAGTCAACAAAATCATATGAGGTTTAGTCGACTAAGAATTTCTTTGGTTGAGGACAGCCCTAAAAAGAAACTTCTAAGTGATAAGATTCAATAATCCCTGTCAGGTTTGCAGATGACTTAAAGGTTTTAATCTTTAGGGAGTTTTCACACCTGCATATTTTTGGTTCATGTAGATCAAACCTTGACTGTGAAGTTCCAGTGAAACCGCGTTTTCACTAAATGAGGCTGCAGTGGGCGTAAAAAAAGATGAAAATTAATCATTTTATGAAGAGTTGACATTTGTTTCTCTTCTATTCTCTTCTATCAAAATGTCCTCAAGATGATTGTTGTTAAAAACATCCCCAAAATAACAATACTGGACAAATGTGCACCCGTTATGGCAGTTTGAACAATCTTGGATGGTCTGAAGTTAAAAGAAAATATGTGCGCTATAAGTTATTCAAAGTTGTTTCTAGTACTCTAGTAGGCTTTATTTAGTATGTTTCATCATTTGACAATGTGAAACATATTTCAATCAGTCAAAACCAGAAACAAAACAACAGTTTCACTTCTTATTTGGGTCAAATTTTGAGAGCTGTTGGTCTTTCAGGTTTTCAAGATGAAGTAATCTAACCAGGAGAAAGTTTTCACTGATCTCGCTTTATGACTATCGTTTATTTGTTTGCACAATTAAAATGGTAAAATATATATATAATACCTAAAGACCATTTTGTAGTGGGATCACAACAGCTGCGACGCCAAATCGGGCAAATGCGTAAAATTCCACACTTCCTACCCCCCTACTTCTGGCCCCTTGCTTTGACCACAACCGTCTTTGAACTCGGCCTTCATTTTGATCTTAACTACACACCTGTAAAGTTTCTCGACTGCATCTTGCACGGTTGTGACGCTATCGTCGTGAAAAAATCTGTCCACAGAAATAAACATCCGGCAAAGTACTCTAAACCGCTTCTGTGGTAGTTCCCACTACAGTCGGTGTCTCCAGGAGCACATTTTGCCATGATGACTGATACACAGACTCACAAGGTGAAAACAATACGGCATAAACGCTCGCAGCTGGTAATAAAACTAAATGGATATGTGCAGGGGAGGAAGGAAGCAAAGAGTCTTATACAAATCCTCTCCAATATAAAAAAAATAAAATAAAGAGTTATCATTAACATCAGACAAACAAGAAAAAATAGGACAGGTAAAAATAAATGCAAAAAGGGGAACATAGAATTAAAAACAGATCAAATAAAATAAAAGTTAAAACATAGTCTGGGATTTCCTGATATCCAATTAATATATTTCTTATATGAATGCATTTATAATAATTTAAATGTTATACCCAGTGATACAGTGTATTCTGTATACAGTGATGTAAATTATACACTATACACCCTAGCAGGTCATACACATTGTTCAATTCATTCAGGAGTGACCCTGAGTAACCTCATGCAGTCACCTTCAACAGCATCCTCTTATAAATTTAACAATATTTAATAATTCCTCGTTCTCTGTCTTGTTCGTTATCGTGTTAGTCGTCTTCCTTCTTTCTCTTTGTTTGACGAAACTATAAGTCACTGTGCTTCAATGCGGCGGCTCGTTTGTGAATAACGTCTTTCGATGAGTTGCACAAGAGGATTCATCTTGTTATTTGAGTTGGCTTCCCCTCAGCCTTCACCTTTTCTTTTAAAAGGTTCACCTCATGATTCACCGCTTCTCAACTCTGACATTTAAATTCATCTTCTCACGATTGAAACCTGGCGCACAACAATTACCTGAATACGGGAATCCAACATATGCAACATGGCATATCACGGTCATGCGTAGGCACTAGCAATAAACCCCAACCACCCATTGGTGCTATGTGAACTTCCCAGAAGCCACTGGTGCGCACTGAGAGACACTCCCAGAATTTTCCATAAGAGAGATTTCCGAGAGAGGAGCATCAGGGCTTCTCTCCTGATTGTTGGCCAGCTGCATACCTGAAGAGCAAGTATTTACGCGTGCCGCTCCCCATAACTGGAAGTGCTCACTTGTGTGGGAGTGCAGTGCCCAAAACTGTTAACCTAATTTGTTGCTGATGTAAGACGTTCAGAGGGAGTTCCGAGGTCTGAATGTGTGATTATCAGGAATATTGGTAATCAAAAAATCTGTTTCACTGTAAGTGCGTCTACGTCTAAACGCCCACCTGCTTGTGTAATAACAAGCTGGAGAAATTATATCGAAAAAACCCATCTTTTGCATCATTTGCAGACGTATGCTCCCAGTGTCCTCCCCCACACACACTTAGATGACCACATAATAGAGCTCTGACCGGGCTGGAGGTTTTTGAGGCTCAAGGTTCTGCCAAGTCTGAGACCACCAAGGTCCTGCTTTTTCTGTGATACATTCATAATGCTCTGCTGCAGTCTGCCTGCAATGTTCTCCAGATGGGGTGTGACTGCAATCCTGCGATCCAAAGCGTAAAGTCACTTGCAAGCGTGGCAGATACTGGGAAATCAAGTAAGCGTGATTTGAACCCTGTTTATAAACATTTGGTAGATAAAACCTTCTGTTATAGTTTTCATACAATAGAAATTATTGAAAAGGGCAAATGACAAAAGAGCTCAACTATGGGATGTCTATAGGAACAACTGGTCTTTATATGGTAGGAAAATACCCCATCTTAAGTGTTACAATTAGTTTTTTATCCTAGCATTAAAACACATCAGAACAAATATTTTCACCATTACATACAGTATCTGTAACCACCTGGTTAGGTTTAGAAAAAACATCATGATTGGCCTTAAAATAAGTATGTAAACTAAGTAAAATACGGACAGAAACAATGTGACATCACTACGGAAGATATGTCACACACGTCACAAAAAAAACGCGACAAACATCACTACTCGCCTTGCGCATTATCGTGTCCTTCATACATCTTATCGTGCGACCAGGCTGGGGCATTTGATACAAGCTCACATTTTTGTCAAGCGATAATCCATTTTCACTTTCATAAAGTTGGGGGATTGATTAAAAAAAATGGTCAAACTCAATGCAGCAGAGTTATACTGACTTTTAGCTTCTAGTTGGGCCAAGCTCCAAAAACGTAGAATCTTACAGTTCCCATAATGCAACTCAGTAGCGTGATGACCTGATGGCATCATCAGGGTTATTTTTCCGAAAGCTCTTTTAAGAGCCACAGATGTTACGCAGCTGTTTTCACTACTTGAGTGCTCCTCATGATGATTAAGGGGAACTTCATGGTGCTACAGTGAGCTGCTGTACATTGCAAGTCATCAGTGCGTTGATGTGTTAATGTGAAATATCTGTGACAGTAGGAGTGACATCAGAGCAGCTTTAGCTCTGTTACTGGGATGAAGGAGACAGCACTCCTCCCTTTGCTCTCTGTTGAATAATCTGCTTACTCACCGGATGTGATTCACCTAACTAACTCTGTTAGAGAGAGGGTTCTGTTGTCTAAATGTTTGCTCAGTAATGTTGTGTAATGTTTGGAAAGTTGTGTGCTTGTGAGATAAATAGCTTCATTTGGGCCTCAGTCTGGCCGGCTGCCGTGCTGCTTTGAAATCCTCATCCAATAAGTGGCTGAGGGGTCATTAGAGAAGGAACCAGAGTGACGTTATTGTTTTAGATAGCACCGTGACTGCAGACAATACACAATTCTGATTGGCTCTAATATAGCATAAGTGTAAAACTCATAGTTTGAAGCCGACTTGTTTCAGCTGATACTATAGGTCACAACTTTTCCTACATGTTGTTAAGGAACATTTATTCCAAGATTGACATGTTGACCCAGATATGACCAAACATTACATAGATTATAATACATATTATACATTAATACACATAGACACATATTTTGATTGCTGTAAAGCGTCCGTGTTGTTAGCTGGATAATTTAATTCAACCCATGCAGTTATGAAGAAAAAGAACTCTCTGTCAACTTGTACTTTTTGGTAACATCATGGTTAGTTACTTATTCAAAGGCGTGTTTGTTTACTAGAAAACTCCACAGGGTAAGGCCTAAATAATGTAATGAATACATTGTTCCTTATAAAACATTTGCAAAGTCATTTTTTAAAAGAAGTGTTAATTAACCTGAAATCGTTTTTTTCTTTTTAAAACCTTTATTTTTTTTATGGGAGAGTAATTCTCCTTCCCGTTTTTCGCTGGTGCATCTCTATTTTTCTTGGCACGTTACTGCCACTCTCCATCAATATTAAAGCCGTTTCACACAAAGCACGGATTTTCATTTGAAATATTTGCACGGAAATTTAAAAAAAATATTCGGACGGACTTTGACTTCAGCGGATTTCCGCCTGCGGAAATATACCAATGAAATCCTTTGATCGCCACCATTCTGCATAGTATTAGCCACGTGCTTCTGTTTGTTACACGAAGAGTGTGGGGGCCTTGGGATAATGGGGGTTTGGGGTTTGTTTTTTAGGTCGGACAAATGGGCTTTTGGTGTTTCGGAATAACAATGGGCTGTCCCCTTCTCAACACTCAATAGTGTACGACAAACACTACTACCTCAACAACCAAATAAAGGGAATAAACAAAACGGGAACATTCTTATCAAAATATTGCTCCACAGCTCCACTAGTGGCCAAAACCACCACACGTTACCTTTTAATTAACTTTTTATATATGTATTTGGTAGGGCTGTCAATCGATTAAAATATTGAATCGTGATTAATTGCATGATGATCCACAGTTAATCGCAAGGTACTCCATTTAGCATAAAAAATATGCTAAAAATCACAAGCTCAAATCATAACATGGCAAAGTCAAGCCCAACCGGCAACAACAGCTGTCAGTGTGTCCGGGACCCTTTTGAAAATGGCAATGCCAGTTTTTCCTAGCCAAAATTGAGCTTAGCTTAGCTTTAAACCTGAGCTCAATACAACCTAAGTTGCGTTAATGCGTTAAAGAAATTAGTGGTGTAAAAATGAATTTGCGTTAACATGTTATTATCACATTAACTTTAACAACCATAGTATTTGATATTCTGTCTGAACATGGCAGCGTAAGGCCGAGAGGCTCCTCTTGAAATCCCTCCAACAGTTACCAGACCAGACTCAGGTCAATGGCAGGTCATGACTTCAGACTGACCCACTTAGCCAATGCCAACAGCCCCTTCCACCTCCTCCCCCACAAGGCCTTCAGCATCACTGTCTCTGTTCCTCTCTCTCTCCTCTCCCCTTACTCTTTGTTCCTCTCTTGCTGTCTCTGTATACTCTCTCCTCTCTCTGTTGCCCTCTCTTTAAACTTGCCACTCAGTCCTTTCCTCTGCTCTGTCTTTCCTCTTCCCCTCTCTTCTTTCCCTCCTTGTGTTCCTTCGCTCCATGAGGGGGAACTTCCACTGCAGCTCCTATCCAGGAACAGGCTTCCACTGTGGAAACAGCTACATTACGCTGCTCCGGTTCGCTTTCCACACAGAGCGAGCAAGGGAGGGGGAGCTGGGCTTCATGTCCACACACACACATTTCCACAAACACATATGTACACAAGCACACATACATCTCTTTGTTTGACTCACACCACGCTTAATAACGACTTTAACTTCAACAAACACGTGTGGACTCAAGGAGGGGTGACGACCGACCCCTTGGTTCCCCCATGTTCGAACAAATGGCAGCAAAAGTGTAAAAGTGGATGCCCCTATGGTAGATAAAACACAATAAAGTGCCCTCTAGGGTGCCCTTCCAGTGGAGAAAACATGATGAAGTGCCCTTTAGGGTGCCTTTCCAGTGTAGAAAACATGATGAAGTGCCCTCTATGGTGTTTTTCCAGTGGAGAAAACATGATGAAGTGCCCTCTATGGTGTTTTTCCAGTGTAGAAAACATGATGAAGTGCCCTCTATGGTGTTTTTCCAGTGTAGAAAACATGATGAAGTGCCCTTTATGGTGTTTTTCCAGTGTAGAAAACATGATGAAGTGCCCTTTATGGTGTTTTTCCAGTGGAGAAAACATGATGGAGTGCCCTCTATGGTGTTTTTCCAGTGGAGAAAACATGATGGAGTGCCCTCTATGGTGTTTTTCCAGTGGAGAAAACATGATGGAGTGCCCTTTATGGTTCCTTTCCAGTAGAGAAAACGTGATCCAGTGGAAAAAACGTGATGCAGTGTCCTCTATGGTGCCCTTTCAGTGGAGAAAACATGATGAAGTGCTTTGCAGTGGGGAAAATGTGATGCAGTACCCTCTATGGTGCCCTTCCCGTGGAGAAAACATGGTGACTTGCCCTCTAGGGTGCCTTTCCAGTGGAGAAAACGTGATCCAGTGGAGAAAATGTGATGCAGGGCCCTCTAGGGAGGCCTTCAAATTCAGAAAACATGACCCAGTGCCATATAGGCTGCCCTACATGCTAGAAATCTTTCTGCGCGGTGATGCCCCACCGTGTGCAGCTGGTGCTCTTTTTAATTTTTCCACCCCTGCCTCTCTGAGTCCGCCACTACGTACAAATAATTTCAAATAGCACCTGGCAGCACACGATTTTAACAGACGTTAGAGAAACATCCCTTTCTTATCTCACCATCCATCATTAGCAGCACTCCTATTCAAATTAACAGCCAGCGAACATCCGAAACGACTGCAATATGCAAAGCACAGGTCTATATCTGTCACTGTGTGCGTGTTATTTTTGATCTTCTCCTGAAAGACACCTGCTATAATTGGATACTTATCAGCATTAATGGATAGACAAGACACGTAGGTAGGAGCTCTGGGGAGAACACACACACATACACACACCCAGGAAACACAGTTAGAGTCATCGTATTCAAAGCAGACAGGAATAGAAACAGAATACATGAGGTAACCACAGTGGCGTAAGCAGTAGCCATTACCTCAACAATGATCATGACCAGTAGCCGTCGTGTGTGTGTGTGTGTGTGTATACAGGCACATGTGGCTGTCGAAGATGCCTTTTCCATAGTCCAGATATTCCTTTTCTCCATGAACATATCTGGTCTTTATATAAGGTATGCCTGGGACTTATATAATTCTTGGCGCTTTAAGTTTCTGTGTGTGTATCTGGAAAGCTTGTGGAACTGCAACTGTGTGATTGTATGTGAGTGTGTGTGTCCGTGACGCCTTGGAAGCTCTCCTGGCCGCGGCTGTGGAAATGCTCCACTGCCCCACTCTGCTCAGTGGGGACAGTGGCGGAGGGGGCGGCGGACGGACGGATGGGTGAATGGGGAGTGGGGGCTCTGATGGTTGGATGGAGAAGAGGAACTGTTAAACTGTGGCACTGCCAGAAAGACAGTGGCAAAAGGAGAGGGGAAAAGTTGTGCTTACTTCAATCTTATGTAAACCAGAGCTCCTCTGTTTTCACTTGGCTGCAGGGTTTAACTTGATGTGACAGGCTTATGTCATGTCATTTCATTTTTGTTTCTTGTTTATAGTTTTGTGACTGTTGATGCATACAGTGCAACATGGCGTTGTGTCTAACTAGCCAAAACAAACAGATCGGACTTCAAATGTTCTTGTTAAGTAGCTTCATACTGTCAATTAGGAGTTTTATTGGTCGGTCCACCACTTTGGTCCAGATGGAAATATTTCAACAACTATTGGATTGATTACCATGATTGGTAGAGATATCCATGGTGCCCTGAGGATAAATCCAAAATGACTTTGGTGATCCGCTGACTTTTCATCCACTGTAGCGCCACCAGTAGGTCAAAGTTTCCACTTATGCAGTGAAATATCTCAACAGCTACTGGATGGATTGACGCAAAATGTATGACTGTGGTGATCCCTTGACTTTTCCTCTCGTGTCACCATGAGGGTTGACATTTGTGGTTTGGAGTGAAATGACAGTGGTCGGATGGAAGCGTATTTATCTTTTTCATCTCGTGAGCTGCCACTTCCATGCAGGGAATCTCGGACTTCAAATTATTGCTGTCAAAGTTTTTTTCACTTTGACTCAGCGCTGATCTACTGTGCACACGAATACCTTCTCCTCCGGTTTATCTGGAATGAATTCAAAAACGTCACGCTAGCCTCTAGCAAGTGGTCTTGGACCTTTTTTTTGGGTCTGCACCAGAGCAAGATTACTGCATTCACAACTGCCCAAACAAACGACACCAGAGTTTGTTTAAAACAGACTAGATGAAAGCACTTGTGAAAGCACCCTTAATGTTGTTAATATACACTTCAAAATGACAGTTGAGTTTTTGTTATAGCTTGTTTTGGTTGCTGGTTTGTGTATACTAGAGGACAATTTGTTCTATTTGAATAAATAGATGATTTGTTTTTTTGATTATGAAGGATTATGAATCCATTACAGGATCCCATCAACAAGTTGTACCTTTGTGAAGCTTGAAATGTTACATGTTTGTAAATTTTGTTTACCCTCTGTGTACGGCCGGTAGCATTTTTGTTAATATGTGTAATTTTTTAGGGCTGTCAAATGTAACACGATATAACGCGTTAATGCATATTCGTTATAACGCCTCTAATTTCGTTAACGCTTTAACGCAATCGATATTTCGGAGGTTGTAGTGGGCTCAGTGAAGATACTGGCATCATATGAAACTAGAAAATCTTAGGAATCCATTGGTACCAACTATGTTGTATTAGCTTGTCAAGAAGAAGGTTCAATAACACTCCAAACTTTCGCTAAATTTTGGCGAGGAAAAACTGTCATGGCCATTTTCAGTGGGGTCCTTTGACCTCTGACCTTAAGATCAGTGAATGTAAATGGGTACTATGAGTACCCACGAGTCTCCCCTTTACAGACATGCCCACTTTATGATAATCACATGCAGTTTGGGGCAAGTCATAGTCAAGTCAGCACACTGACACACTGACAGCTGTTGTTGCCTGTTGGGCTGCAGTTTGCCATGTTATGATTTGAGCATATTTTTTAATGCTAAATGCAGTACCTGTGAGGGTTTCTGGACAATATTTGTCATTGTTTTGTGTTGTTAATTGATTTCCAATTATAAATATATACATACATATGCATAAAACAAGCATATTTGCCCACTCCCATGTTGATAAGAGTATTAAATACTTGAACAATCTCCCTTTAAAGTACATTTTGAAGAGATAAAAATTGTGTGATTAATTTGCGATTAACTATGGACAATCATGCGATTAATGGCAATTAAATATTTTAATTGATGGACAGCCCTAGTAGTTTTCATTATTTTTCCATAATTTTCAGTGTGTTTAGATTATCTGCTGTACAATATTTGCTTGGAGTCTTGTGACAAGTCATATGACAACACCCTACTGGCATGCAAATAAAATGTTTAGTGGGCTATTTTCAATTCTCTCTTTCTTGTCTTTTGTGTGATGAAGCGTGACTACTTTGAAACTCGCAACATAAGTATGTCTTCATATATTTTCAGCGTAGCATGTTTCAGTGTGCAGAAGTAACTCTTTCTTCTATATCAGTGGGGGTTGCCCTTACTTTGCATTATAGGAAGCCCAATTTGGAGCTGTGTCCTGTCAGGGATTTGCATGCTGGGTGCAGGCGGGCTGCGGTAATATGTGCTAGTTCACTACTCGATTGAGTGCTTATCTGCCACTCTCCATGACACTAATATACCAATAGGTTGTCAGAGTGCCTGCTGTGCCTCTCTCAAGTTTTTTGTCTTTGTTTCCCATTGTATATTAGACAGGAATTCATCCTGAGAGGCAGTATGTGTATATGTATGTGTGTCTTACTTGTAGTGGAAACTCTTTGGGAGTCGGTGCCATGGAATGTCTGGGCAGGATTCCCTCTTTTCCCCAGCGGAGCGGACCATTCACACACGACTATCTGTACGCAACATGAACACGTAGCACAGCAAAGCATGGAAACACATTGTCCATTTGTGTGGACTTAACCTCATCGCACAGTTCATGAGATCTGTGCTCTGGGCTACTCGGTCCAAAATGTGATTTACATGACGATGTGTAAATCACTAAAACATAAACTGCCTCTGTCTGTCTGTCAAGTCTGCTTCTTCTTCCTCTATCTGACTTCTGACTTCTTTGCTCTCACTTACTCTGACTTCTTCTTCTCCCTTCACTGGAATGCAACTTCAGTTTAACCTTGTGACTCATCTCTCCCACGTTGACCAAACCAACGCTGTCTATCCTATACAGACGCACTGCTGACCTAGACTCTCATACGGAGCATGCACACCAACACACACACACACACACACACACACACACACACACACACACACTGTTGCGTCACTCTACTGTGGTGTGGCCTGTAACTACTAGACAGCTGTTACTGCTTAGCTGTCATTTCAGCCATGATGTCAGAGCTTTGTTGTGTGTGATTGGCTGACGTCTGAGTGCGTCCTCTGTATGTGGGAGATACTATGTGGGCGACAGTCGCTCTCTGTGCCACAGAGAGGCATCGTGGTCGAAATGGTCAACGGATCTGTGACTTTTTAACCTATGCAGTAGGACACTTGCGTCTTTCTTGTCACCGCAGTATAAAAACGTGTGACATGGGGGCGAGTTACGCTGCTACAGATACACTAGTGACCCAGAACTCGTGTAGGCATGTGTGTCATAAAATGAAAACATTGCCCTTTAAGGTTTAACCCACTGCTGTCTGTAGTTTCAGAGGTGAAAGATCAGAGCACAGGAGCAAAGGTTAAACCTACAATAATATGTAATGAGGTTGGGGGTTGATGAGGTTTGAAGTTTTGGCTCATCATTTATATCAGTTATGGTAACAATTATCCTCACCACATTCATTGCTAAGATCTGGGTGCTTATTGGTGACATTGCTACAATGAAGTCTGATGGGACAAAAAACAGGAGCGGTCACAATCAGGCAAAAAAAGAGAGTACTCCCAACAATTTTGTATTGCAGTCATATAACATCGTCAGACTCACGATGAACAGTTTGAAAATAAAGGATCAAATTCGATGCAGCAAAATCAGAGACATTGTGTTTTTGTTGTCAAAACCTTAGGGCTAGACGCGAATATTTGACTATTAATTAATCGCCGATGGTGTCGTTCTCTAGGCCGGATAAAATGCTAAAATGGGGTGCCAAATATTCTTGGGTCCCCCCGGCTGAAGCTTTGAATATTTGCTGTTACTACTGAATCTCCGGAGCCAAAAAAAAAGGTATTTGGAACAGCCCTACAAAACATGGCGCCTACATTACCCACAATCCAACTCAAGCGCCAACAGTTTGGTCAGAGGTTCGGCCGTGGCATGCAAGTAGCGGCTAATGTAATGCAGCCTAGATCCGCTAGACTCAAGCGGAGATGAGGAGCGGCTATCATTCATTTTTTTCATTTTCAAACTTGTAGTGTTCAGCCCCAACGGACTCTACCTCAAGTGACATCACTTGAGGCAGTTTATCAGGCTTTATGCAGCTCCCCCTGGAGCCACAAAAGGCTTTATACAACTTTTGTCAAATATGTAGTTGTACTCCTCAAGACCTGGAAACAGACTTTGATGTGTATAAACGAAAAAGAAGCACGATGGAAATGTCAGATCTCCATTACTAGGAACCAAGTGGACCAGTTAAGACCTCCAATTCATATCCTGATGTTTATATTGAAAGCAGTTTTGATCTGGGTTTAAAATGATCAGTATAGATGGTGTGGCAGCAGGAGCCATTTTGACAAAAATCCCATTTTCTTCTCTAAATAAACTGGGTCAGCAGAACTGCTTTTGTGTAATAAGTAAAAAACATAATAGACAAAATGTGTCATTTACTTATTTAAGAAATATTCTAATGCACTGGATTCAAATTGTGCTTTTGTGAGTGAGTGTGTGTTTGTGTGTGTGTGTGTGTGTGTGTCCAGTCATGGTCACCATGGTGAAGTCCTACTAAAAATCGTCATGACAACTCAAGCCATCGACAGCCATGTTGTAAGCCAAAACACGTAACTGTCTCCTACGCATCAACACCATTCACTCATGCAAACACTTGCACACACACACACACACACACACAACAACAACAACAAAGACACCCACACGCATAACGACGTATACGACAGATTTAAACCTGAGTGTCAAAATAGAGTTACTTGTTTATGAGATAATATTAGTGTGTTGTTGTTTATCCCGCTCAGTCTGATGTAACACATGAGAGGTCCTGAATTACAGCTACCTTTAAGATCACTCACACTCTTTTTTATGTATAATTGCAGCCATACTTGTTTAAAATGTGGTTTTCTTTTAACATATAACATCAAAATATAGTGATTCTGAATTATTTTAAATGTGTTAAAGGTATATTGATGATAGTCATCAAGTGTGTCTTTGAGAGAGAAGCACTAGCAGCCTGTGCCTGAAGGTGATGCCACCGTGGGGCTTTCACCACCAGCTCCAGTCACCTCTACACACACACACACACACACACACACACACACCCTGCCCCCAGCATGTACACTGCTCCATGGTCGAGATGGAAGCCCCCCTCATCCATTCCTGTAACTGACCCATTTTTCTGTGTACACTGTAGACGCTGGTGAGCGGTTCTGACACCCACCCCTCCGTGTTTCCACTGGGGTGGAAAACACTAGTGGAGTGGGAAAAAGAGGGGAGTGGGAGGACAGGGGCAGTGGAAGACGAGCTTAAGGGGGGAGGAAAGTATCAGGGTGAGTGAGTGCGTCCATTAACCCCCCCAGAGGTACACCGCAGGGGTGCGGGGGGACTGAGTGTGCGTGTTTTTATGTGTGTTTGTTGTGGAAGGTTGGAGTCGAAAAAAACATCCTCTATCTCTCGCTTTTTCTCCCATGCTATGATGTCCTTCTAGGGGTGTGACGATTCACTCAGATCACGATCGCGATACGATAGGATATTATAACAATAATCTTAACAAAACTTGAATGATGAAAATATGACTGAATAAGTAGCCTTTTATTGAAAAGACACAAAATGCAAAACAATGCTGTTGTTTGCCCTATAGTTCCATTTTTTATGGTATCAGTCCTTCCTCCTGTCCTCTGCTGATGTCTCTCACTGCTGCAGGTAAGGTTAGGGCTGGTAGTCGGACAGTTTGGGGCCGTCGGTGAGCGTCCGCTGGCTTTTTTCGGTGTGTCCCGCATCGTTGGCTCTAGTCTGACCTTGTTGGAGGCGCCCGTCGGTGAGAGAAATCACTCTGATTGGCGGTTCAACTTAAACAAATCATTGCACGAGAAGAGAAACAGACTTGAGGAAAGCAAGCCAATGAGTAAAGTCAAGAGGAAAAACACAGAAGGCTCTTCTCATTTTTCATTTTCATCTCATCTGATCATTCCAATACACGGATATTTTCACAACGACACAGCCGTCTGGAACGAAGCGAAGTTTAGAGTGAGAGTGGTGTGAAAATGGCCGGCAAACGCTGTTTTGTTTCTTGTACGTATCATAACAACAGCTTGTATATTCGCCCTGCTGGTCTTCTGGTGTCCCTTTTTGAATGACAAATACAGACTACCGCCCGCCTGCTTGTGTGGAGATTTATTTCCTCTCATGCAGGCGCAGAACGTCCGTGCTAACTGGCCGTTGGCTGTAGTCTTTGCGGTGTGTTTGAGTGCAACTTTTTGGCTAAGACAAAGGCGACGTGAGGCGATGCAACTGGTGGCCTTCGTCACTTCTAGAGTCATTCGTTGTTGGGTTGGTGTGTCTTGGCTTTAACAGAGATTTCTGACTGTTTCTTCCCAATATGGATCAAGCTCCAAAAACACTGTATCCTTCACTTACAATGCAACTCTATAGTATCTGTTTGTTAGACACCCATGCCAGATAAATGCCCACTTCTATCAAACTCCACATCCCCAGTTTGTATTGCATGTTTCCTGTTCAAAGCTAAGATACTTGGGTGATGTTATTTGAATCATTTTCTCAGACTTGACAAAGCTTCTACACCAGCCACGGAAGACATTACACAGCTGCTTTCACAGGTATGTTTTGTAAATTGACTTTGACATATAAAATCAGTGGAGAGCATCTTTAACACAATGTATTTGTACTGATCTCCACTCATTTCATTACACTATGAAAATCACCTTAAAGAGACTTGAAAGTTGTTGTTGACACATGAGCCATCATGACGAACACTGAGTTGTCTTTATTGTTTTGTCAGCGTTGCGTCATCCTCATGTAATGCAGCTCCGAAACTGAACTATTTGGAAAACTCCTTGTTTGTTGATGCATTCAAGCACTCCTTGAGGGGAAATCCAACAACCATTTCAATACAAGAAACTACTGTATCACGATTATATTATGTTTCACATGACGTCTGTTTCCTTGTTGTTTCCTGATTGCGCCGGTTTCGGTTTTCTGACATTCGTACGTAACATGTAGAACAATGCTCTTCAGCAGCTAAATGTCAAATCGTGGATGTCAACGCTTCCTTGAATGCAGCACGTGCTTGTAACTTCACTATCACCCCAATGTTTCATTTGAAAAAGCAGTTTATATTTTTTGCGATGGATTACCTTAGGGCTGCAGCTACGATTATTTTCATGTCAATTAATCTGTCCATTATTTTCTTGATTAATCAATTAGTTGTTTGGTCTAAAAATGTTGATCAAAGCCCAAGATGACGTCCTCAAATGTCTTGTTTTGTCCACAACTCAAAGATATTCAGTTTACTGTCATAGAGGAGTAAAGAAACCAGAAAATATTCACATTTAAGAAGCTCAGGAATCAGAGAGTTTTGCCTTTTTTTTCTTCTTAAAAAAGGACTCAAACCGATTTATCTATTATTATTAAATAGTTGGAGATTATCTTAATAGTTGACAACTAATCGATTAATCGTTGCAGCTCTAGATAACCTATAGTTTGTAGCACAAGTTGTCAGTGTGGACCTTTTATCTTAAAATGAATGGAAACAAGTGGAAAGCAGGGAATCAATCTAAAAACGTATGATATGCCTCAGAAAATGGTATTTTATAACAATATAGTTTTTGAAAGTTACCTTTATAGTTTTTTATTAATTCTTCTCATTAAGTGGGCCTGAATCTAAAGTTTCAGTGAAAAATGAAAACACAGAACAGACTGGGTACCACCTAAGTTTCACTATTGGTGTTGCATGAGAACGAGGTCGGTTCTGTGTCCTCCTGGGGGCACTGAGGTTTAAACTGTACGACGGGGATCGCCCCGACAAACTGCCATCTTTTTTTTCTGAACCCTTCTCTGGTCACACGGGGACAGCGGGTTTGTGGTCCAGTGATCAAGGTAGAGACAACGTCGCCCACTCGAGTCTCACTTGCTGGTTTCATCCTGTTACCATGTGATGTAAATGGAAGTGAAAACACCCACTCTGTCTTCAGTGCAGAGTGCCATGACAGTCATATGACATCAGTATTGCAATGACACAGCTTTATTATCACCTGGTAGTCTTGCGGGTTATTTCAGAAAGCAGGACTAGAGAGCTGCTGATTGGTTGGTTTAGACTGTGCGTAGGCGTGTCTGCGTACATACGAAAGCTACTGTATCCCATGATGGATGTTCTGCTGGCTGCACATTGTTAGAAGAACATTACCTGCAAACTTTATTTAAACCTTTTAAACACATTGCATCAGATCCTTAACCATGCACCGCTGGAACACTGTGTCGGTGTTTGTGGCGAGGAAGTGTGCACTTTCACTGGCTGCTCTTGTGTGTGCATGTCTGTATTTTGTGCATGTGCTAATCCTGAGAAGTGAGATGGACACTTCCGCTCTTTTTCTAAAAATACACCTTCCACTGCAGCTTGCATCACTTCCTCTTTCTGACTCGCCGTGCACGTGCTCACACACACATATAGATGCATTTAACTCGAACGACGCTGAACAATTTCCTTATCTGGCATTGCGTGGTAACCCATGTTGTGTGTGCGTTTGATTGTGTGTGTGAGTGGAAAGTGGTTTGGTGTAATGGCACAATGTGTGGGCGGGGACACAGCTGGTGGCTTCAATTAACACGCATGTATACGTGGAGTCCTGCGTTATAGATGGTTACTCTATACAGGATGTACATACTGTGATAGTACATATGCATATATACAGTATGTGTGAGTGAGTGTGTGTACGTGTCATTGTGTGTGACTGACTTACTGAGAAAGATTAAGAGTTGGAAAGTGGTGTCTCACCACGTGACGTAGGTTTCTGGTGTTTTCCAAACCAAAGAAGTGGAACCAGCAGTGACGAGGATGTGATGTCATCACCAGGCTTTCTTTCTCACTCTAACTGCGGCCCCACGTCTCACGCTACTCTTTTGTCGCTTTCTTTTTGTCTGTGTCTATATTTCCGTCTCTCTTTGTGTCTGTCTCTGTACAGTATCTGTCTGTTTCTCTCTCTCTGTATCTTTATCTCCTGCTTTGCCTCCCGTTGCACTGTAGGGAAGTAGGCGTTCGCTGGCTGTTTTTTATTTTTATGAATGGGATGTGTTGTTTACTCTCTGACAGAGCTATTTCTGTCGGCGCTGATGATGAACACATACAGTGTGACCACACTAACTTCCTCCTCTATCGCCCTGCTTTCTCTCATTGGCTAATGCTCTCCTCTCAATGGCAAAAGGCTGTGCGTCTTTGAGGTAGTTGTGAATGTGTGTTTTTCGTGGGAGTATGTGTGTGTGTGTATGTGTGTGCATGTATATGCACGCGGGCCAGTGATGAGGGGTCTCAGTGGGCCTCTTTTCAGAGATAATTGTTAAAAACATCCTGTTTCCAAGAGTGAGAGAAACTGTTAAGTGTTTTTTTTCCAAATGATGTCACACAGCCCACGCCAAAAAAACAAGTTTATATTTCGAAATATGACAGCCTCACAGCTATCAAGTAATTTTTCTTGATGGCAGAAAAGTAACAGATATATTCAACTAAATGTCAAATCTTACATCGCTCAACCATTAAACAAAGAATGACCACTAATGTTTTTGAATATATGCTTTCCCCTGTTGCATATTTAAGGTTGGTTGTTTTCAAATGTTCCCAATTTTTTACAGACAGAACTTATATTTTTTAAATGGAGATTGGTTTTCATCCAGATTTTATATTCCCAACTAGGGCTGAACAATATGGCCTACTGCAATTTTCAAATCGCGGGATGAGGAGGAAGTCTGTTAAAGGCAAAATGTGTGCTGCAGAAATGTCCCCGCCACATCGTATTCTACAGACTTAAAACCATTTGTCAGCAGTTACGATGTGCGCAGTCCAGTGCAATTTATCCACTTTGACATGTTCCTTTTCATCAATGAGGCCCAATGCGTTTCTCTTAAATAGTGCACTGTCCAACAATGAAAACCTATCCAGATTCAAACAGAGAATGTCTAAGGGGCTAACGTTAACTACACAATAGATAAACTAATCGGACCCCAAATGTGATGCTAAAGCTAGCTGTTGTGGCTAACCCCGTTCTGTGAACATATAACATAAGCAAATGCATATCAGCTACATTACCATCTTCATTGTATCCAAGCTGCTGGGCGATCTCAAGCCATATATTGTCTCTTTCATTCGATTGATGAGGTAGTAGTGTTTGTCGTACATTATTGGGTGTTGAGAAGGCATTGTTATTCTGAAACACCAATAGTCCAAAAAATTTTCAGTTTGACCGAAATAAAGCCCATTTATCCGACAATCGAATACCTGGAAAACATATGACCATTATTCCAGAACCATTGCTCTGAAAATACACTCTCCGTGCACATGGCTAATTATTATGCAGAATGACGGCAATCAGTTGGAAGAAAGGATTTCATTGGTCAAACATATATATTTCCGCAGGAGGAAATCCGCTGAAATCGAGGTCTGTCTGAATATTTATCTCCCTGCACAAATGTTCTGCAGAGGTGTGCAAGCATTCAAAAGAACCCACAAAATCTGTTTTTATTAAATTCCGTGCAGAATTTTTGGATGAAAATCTGTGAAACGGCTTTAAGAAAACATCTTTGTTTGGTACAGATCCCTGCAAAAATCACACATAATCATTTAAATATGTTTTTCGATGAAAATGAGAATGATGTAAAAATGATCTTTCCCTCTGATATCGCAAATCATATCGCAATTACAGTATCAGTCAATAAAATCACAATTAAATATTTTTAAACCAAAGATTTACTGTTTCCGGTACCTACAATAAGACGCTGATCACTAATTTTACAGTAAACAAGGTCATCTTGAGCCAACATTGCCAAGTATTTCAATCAACACGGGAGGTTCGCCCTTTAAATTGTATTGTAATATGTAATTGTAATATGATTTTCACATAGATTTTCCTATTCATTTCTCTGACTTTAACTCGTATTTATGATCACAATAAACAGAGATTAATTCTCAGATTTGTTTAACATAAAAGCCCTGTTCATATACCAGTCTAAAATAAATTAATTCATAGCTCCCCTCTTCTAAGTACAGTTTTGTCCTTTAGTTTATCACTCAACTTGATGCCTCAATTGGAATATTGAAATATCAGCCCTGTGATTTCCATGTTGGCTAGTAGGTAGCTTCACCTGAATACTGAAGTAAATACTGTCAGGCTATTTTATTAGTTTTTGTGTAAATCTCCTCCTGTTAAAAAATTGCAAATACAACATGTGTACATGCTTGTATGTACACACTGACACGCTGGAAGGCATTTATGCTCACATAGTCTAAATTAATTCACCACGCTTTGAATAACGCGTACATTTAAAGCCTGAGGTTGTAGTTTTTGGATGAGAATAGCAGAGGACAGGTGCAGTCCTGTACCTAATTACCCTAATTATGGACTGTAAAATACGCACATGAATGGTGTGTCTTTGCGTGCTTATGTGTAGGTGTGTGTGGTAGTGATCTGTGAGGGAGGAGGTGTTTGATTGATGTGTGAATGAGCGGGGTTTAAACTGACAGCTTGTGTCAGGGTTACGGGGGTCATGGTTACGTTCACTTGATCCTTTTGTTCTGTGACTTTGATGAAATGCAACGTGCGGAACGTCGAGGCCTCATGTTTGAATTCCCTGTAGTGTTATGTTGCTTCTCGGACGGTTCAGATGAAGAGCTGAATGTTTAATTAGCATGCCATAAAAGATCTGCAGTAACAAGCCACATACAGCGCTGGAAAACACACACGAGCACACATGCACGCTCACACAATAAAGCTCTCGATAATCTGACTGGTATTCTCTAGTGTGAGCTATTGACTGGGACTCATTCAATCACAGTGTGTTCTGTTGTGGACATACACTCTTCTGTGTTTATTTGGTGTGTGTGTGTGTCCTGAACCGATTAGTGCATTACTATGTCATAATGTATATCATAGTTAAACTGTATCACTAAGTATGCTGTAAGATGTAATTCTAGGTAGGTAGGTACTTTATTATCTATAGGGTTAGGTCACCCAAATTACAAAAAAACTGTTAGTTAAAGGTAGTTTTAGTTTTGTTTTCCAGGTTTTTACATTTTATACTTTACAGGTCATTTCAGAGGGAGCGTTCCTATTGAACGTTCCTATTGGCTGTCGTCCGGCTGGTGGACGGTGCTTGGTATATCCTCAACTGATCTCAATATTGCTGCCGAGTCACAAACTTTCTCATTTTACAGCTTAACGGTACACTACAAGATGTTTCTGAAAACATTTGAGGCCAGAAATAGGCATTACAGTAACAGAATATTAATTCATATTTGATCAGCGCTGCCTAGTTTGACCGTTTGATCGGAGCTGGCGAGTGATTGACAACTTCTCAGAGACGGCAGGCTCCAGCTCGGCTCTGATTGGTTGTTTTCCTCCGGTCTGTGAAATCTTGCAGATGCCATTAGGAGCACCGGAGGACACGGAGGCACATGATTTTTTTCAGATTACTTAATGCTCAGGCTGATCGGAATCCTTAACAAAATTCCTGTTTGCAAAATGTAAACGTAGTCAGTATCATCTGTGGATTATCCAGAGTGACGGGAACATTGTTTCTTAAAATGAATGTTTATATAATAAATAAAGTTTTATACTTCTAGTGTCACTTTTTAACTTCAATTGAGCTTCACAGACATAATTCCATTGACCTCATTTGTACTCGGGTGGAGGCAGAAATCTCAGCTGAGCTGGATACAGTGCCAGATACTGTGCCACCAGTCAGCCTTGATGGCAATTTGCCGCAGGGGCCAACTGTGATACTTCAACAAAGAAGAAATTCCATTCTGCCCAAAAAGCATTTTCCCCATAGACCAAAACATTTGATGACACCTCCAACTTCTAATAAGATCAAGTATTATTCTCCGTATAATGATTTTTTAATTTATTGTGTATTTTTGAAAAACTTTAGAGCCTAGAAATGGAGATTTGTGCCATTCGTGGTATTGCAATGAAAAAATCCCCTGCGGCCCAAACAGAATTTTAGATAGACCACCGTTATAAAACAGACGTCTATAAAACTGTTGACAACTCAAACTGCAAACAAAGTCAGTTATTACTCTTCTCTGTATTATGATTTTTAAATTCATAAAAAGGGAAGAAAAGAAAAGTTTATTTGTGTAATTCCGAGTGGGAGAAAATAATGTGCACATGCGGTGAGCTACACAATGCATACCAAGAAGTGGAAAAACTTTTTTGGGTTATGCGCTGGGTGAGCAATTTTCATTGAAATGAATGGTCGTCATCTTGGAGTCCCGTATCCAGTCGTTATAATACATCCATGGGGTGTCCTAAATTCTGAGCAAATCTGCATGGCCAGATATCACAAGAGAGACGTGAGAAAATATGCTTTTGTAAACTGGGTGAATTGACCCTTTAACACAATTCCCCAAATGCCCTGTTAGAAGTATTGTGCTAAAATCTCAGTCAGATGTTAATGTGAATGTTTCACTTAACAAACACAGATTCTGCAGTGCCAAGTTGTGATGTACAGGAGAAACCAGACAGCTACTTTTTTTTTAGCCAAGTTTTATGATTTATTTTAGAACAAGTTCTCTTGCTCTGTCTCCAATGTTTCTTCTGCCAAAATTCAGTATTGACATGTTCGCCTGCCTGCTGAGTGTGTGTGTGTGTGTGTGTGTGTGTGTGTTTGTGTATGTGTGTGCGTGTGTGTTTGAACTGCTCTGAGGACATCCAGTTTGAGTGTTTCTCCTCCAATGCTCTTTCCGGTTGAGGAACAGTAGTTTTTCTGTCGATGGGGCTTATGGATCGGCATATTCAACATCCCTGCCCCCACTCACTCGCCCACACATGCAAACACGGGAGCAAACTAGATTCAGACTTTGTTGCATTGCTCAGGTGACAAAGGGTGTGGAGGGGGGACTTTTTGAGTTAGAGCATTATTGCGTACATGAGTAACACTAAACAAGCTGGACAATAGTCCTGTCATATTAAGCACGTAATTGTTTTGTTTTTGATTTGTGCACTGTAGAGAATATGAGGACAGTCGCACAGAGAGCCCTTTCAAACACATGTAAACCACAGTGCCTCATGCACTGGACCAGAAGAACATGCTGTTCCTTCAAGAACATCGTCTGATACCACACACAGTCACAAGAAGAGTCTCTCTGTTTGCCATTTGTGGAAATTAGTTTGTGTCTGGAGTTGCGCAGCCAGTGCATGAATTCCTCCAGTGGCAGGTAGACTTGCAGTTTCTAAAGTTGTGGGATCATGTAATTTATTACTATTCTTTTTCCTCAAAGGCACAAAGCTGAATCCACACATGTACCCAAATAGTAATGTCTGACTTTTTAACTAGCTCTACTGAGAATTTAGCCTTTTACGATTCTGATGATTTTAACCTCTACGGGTTGAGAAGCTTCTACAACCTCCATGCTCGGTTTTAGTGACGCACATTCAATAAAAGAAGAAATTAACGAAATTCCCTTAACCATTAAAGCAAGATTAAATCATTCTTGGAAAAAGAACAAAACATAATCTTATTCTTAGAAAAGAAAATCCAGTTCTTGAGCAATAAAACAACCCGTTGATCAATTTTGTTTTCCCAAGTAGAACTTAACTGACTGAGTTATATAATTGTGGTAATGGGCACACATTGTTGAGTTTCAGGTGTCCCATAGGTGCCTTCCACACACTCATTAACAGCTTGCTCAGTTGGATCCTGTCAGGTAAATTAATCTTTTCCTCTTTCCTCTTCTTGCTCAGTGACGTCATGCTCGTGTTGCTGATGGAATCTCCCGTTTGGTGTTGCAATGGCAGCGGGAAAAAAGCCAGTCATGGGGTCACAACAGCGACTGTACAGCTGAGAGAGTGACGTTAGATGCACGTCTTACTCCAGCAGCTTTACTATACACACCGGGGACACGGTAAGCCGGGGAAGCCCTCACAGACACACACACACACACACACACACACACATAGCCACACGCACTAATCCAATTAGTTAGTTGCAGCCTGGCCCGGGCCTCCTCGGACAAACGCTGATCCAATTATTAGTGGATGGATAGGCCAGGCAATCCCAGTGATTCCCAGCTCTAAGGTGCTTAAGTGGCACTACGCCACCGCATCAGGAGGACACCTCATACGCACAAAGGATCCCCTTGCTATTTTTGTGGACATACACGCCGCCTGCCCGGTGAGTCAACAAAGACGAGGAAGACGCCAAGAAGCCACTTCCACTCATTCAGCAGAGTTGCAGAGAGTGAACCGGAAACCCCGAGCTTAGCCAGGGTAAAGAGACTTTCCCCTACGCACGGCTCTGTCTACACAAAACTCCTAATCACATGCCAGGAATAGTCACGGACATATACACTCTGGAAATTATTAACGGGAGCGTAGAACAATCAACGGATGGAAGACCTTGGGATGCTGCTTTCACCCACCAAACATCCACTCGTTTTCCGTGTGCTAGAAAACCATCGATATCATTTGTAGTGAATGTGTGTGTGTGTGTGTATGTGTGGATATGTGTATTTTCTAAGAGCCTCTTCATCAAACAACACACCAGAATGAGGCACACTCCAAACAAGGTCACAAGTCCATACAGAGGCTCTTAACTAACACTCACTGTGTAGTGAGGCTCTGCAGAGCTGTTATATTCTCTTTTATTCTCTTCTACACACACACACACACACCCTGCATACCATTTTAACGGCTGTCTGAGGCAGCCTGATTGAGCACAATGGCGTATCCTCTTTTCCCGTGACGAACCGTGGATGTTGGAAGTCACGCACTCACGTGAATGTGCCACATAAACAAGCAGCAAACAGCAAACAGCTGGCTGCAGGCAGGAAAAATATGTCACATCCACTTTTGGTGGAAGAAAGCTCATAAAACGGAGCGTTAGTTGTGTGTCTGCCATGTGTCACGTAAGGTCCTCCCTTATGCTAATGTACCATTCATCTGTGTCATAGAATGATAATGACTCTCAGCGCAGAGAGCACTCAGAGTAAAGCCCCGCTGTCCACTCTGTCTTTCTGTACGCTCCACTGTTTCTGTCTCTGTCTCTTTCCCTCTTTTTCTGTCTGTTTTCAGTCTGCTTCTATGTCTCCACGCTTTCTTGTCTATTTCCATGTTTTTGTCTCTCTTGTCTTTCTTTGTCTCCATTGCTGTCTCTCCTCTACAAGCCGTCAGGATGTACAGACTTCAAATTTACACAAAAAAACCCAACATTTTCTTTTTACTCAATGTCAAAACTTATTATTTTTAAACAATATATTTCTTTGCGGTGTGCCAGTAAGTAAAAACGCCATAGTTGCAATTGTGTTTTTGCCTATTCTGCATATTTAGAGGACCCTTATTTCTGCTTTTTATTTTTAAAGCAATCTAGGGATGAATCTGGCTATATATTTTTTTTAAATTAAACAATTGTGGAAATCAGATTGACAAATCCAAAAACTGTGTGACAATCTGGTTTCAAAAATACCATTTGTAGGACAAACACTCATTGTTTAATTGTTGTTTTTTTTTGTGCCAATTTCTTGGAAAAGATTCTGGTGCATAATCAGCCATTTCTGTGTTAAATTTCTGTGACTGGAACGTTTTCAGAGCAGCGCTTGTCACAAGGGGACATTGTTTACTGTAAACTGTGATGAGCGGCGGCGTCTTCTTGCAGCAGGCAGCACAACAACTTTTGGGTGTTTGAGGACATGTTATCTGAGTGAAAATCAGTTTAAAGTGGCAGTAGGCAGTATATGTTTGGCATCATCGGGCAAAAATTCCATAATAACCTTTCAGCATATTGTAATTCAAGTTTTCTGAGAGAAAGCTAGACTTCTGCACCTCCTCATGGCTCTGTTTTCAGGTTTTAAAAAATCTACTTTGACCAATCACGGGTCATTTCAGAGAGAGAGCGTTCCTATTGAGCGTTCTTATTGGCTGTGCTCCGGCTGGTGGGCGGTGCTTGGTATTTCCTCAACTGATCTCAACATGGCTGCCGGGTCACAAACTTTCTCATTTTACAGCTAAATAGTAGACTACAAGATGTTCCTGAAAACATTTGAGGCGAGAAATAGGCATTACAGTAACAGAATATTGATTCATTGTTGATCAGCACTGCCTTTCATAAAAATAACTTTTTTTAATCACATTTGCTCCATTTCTAACCACTGCTGCTTTAAACCAGCGCTGCTTTTAAAAAATCTGGGCACCTTTTTGGTCCTTATGGAGCCTTATGCGCATACCGTCATTTTTATGTGGTGAAATATGTGTGTGTTATGAAGTGTCTCATCCAGTCCCGGCCAGCTCTCTGTGTTTCCCAGGCGAGCAGCATATGCTAGCAGTTGTCCAGTGTGTGTGAACGGCCTGTCTGCCGTGGAAAGTGAAGGGAGGAGAGAAACTGAGGTTTCAGCCTGAGGGGATGTGGGGGGATAGCACATAGCCCTGGGGAGGTTTAACGATGTACAATGTGTGTGTGTGTCTGTCTGTGTGTCTGCCTGAGGTAAACTCGGGGATGTTGACGCTGATGTGTTCTGATGGACTCTTACCCAGACACAGACCCTGCCTGTGACTCAGAGACGAGATGCACGTATCCCCTGTGGGACAGCCCGAGGAACACACACACACACACACACACACACACACACACACACACACACACACACATTCATATGCTTGCCAGGTTAGATATCTGCGGGAGCCACTCATGGATCTTGTTCTAGCAGGAGAGAGGGATTCAGGAGGGAAGGGGGAGTGCGGGATCGTCGGGACGTTTGACTGCGATTCTTCAGAGATGGAAGCTTTGCTCTTGAAACATCTCATTGTGTCGCCGTGAATTTTTTTTACTGCGCTGAATTTCTCTGTGAAATTGGATTGGGATTTCTTGGGGCTTCTCGCTCACCTCTGGCTCACCCTCACATTGGCATAAATGTGTGCGAGCACAATGTTCTGTTCTGTTGCCGCCTATACCGCCTATAGTGTCGAATCATGAATAGTTCTTATTGAGCGGCTTGTGGGGAGTGCGAGGGAGTTTTCTGGGTGCACGGCTGACTTCTCTCAGGGCGCTGACCCGCAAAAGTTTAGGACAGTGACCAAAGGGTGAGGGGCTTGATAAAGATGGATGATGAGGCTAGATGAGGAGAGCGAGGCGGCACTCAAGTCGTAGCTGTGAGCCAAAGACTTTGCCTCGTTCTCTCCCTGACTCACTCGACATAATCAGACATTAAAAACATGAGTGAAACGCTTACATTAGCCATCGCACGAGTACATAAAATGTGTGTGTGTGTATATTTTGCAAAGATAGAGATGAAGATACAAACACACAATCTTGCAGACGCAGAAAGAGCCAACGGGTTAATGTGAGCTGTGTGTGACGCCAACCGTATGCTCGTTATAATAGTGCTGGGAGCCTCCAAGTGACAGATATCACACACACACACACACACACACACACACGTAGACAATGGATGATCAGTAAGTCATTTTGAGATCAAAGCATTCATCACAAGTGACTGCCCATTTATTAGAAGAAACAAGAGAATGACCTCGATATCAGTGCAGTCCTGTCAGTCAGCTGTTAGACGCTGCGTTCGCTCCCCTGTGGAGTTGAATTCATCGAGTGCTTTGATTCTCTGAAGTAATGATGTCTGTGTTTTGAGAGGAGGGTAAGAGGAAAGAAGCAGCATCACAGCATGAACTAACTCAGTACAATGGAGAGATGGTTGGAGGTTGCACTTGGACAGATATGTGCGCTTTGTCAGATGCAGAAACAGAAATTAACAAAAGCCCGGGAGCAAAAAAAATGACCTTGAAGGTTCTCCGATGTGGCCGTGAATTTATAGCACAGCAATTTAGGAGTATCCTTTCACCCTGTTGAAAAGTTTTCGGTAAGCTGCCAGCTATTCATACTATTCATAGAATGCATCTATTGTCCCTCATGAGCTACTGTAGGTGAGCTGTGGGAACTGGTGACGGAGGGATTCTTTCCAGTGCGTTCTGGGAGTGAAAGATGAAAAAACATAATAAAAAAAAACATGCAACCTAAAGTAGAATAGTCGAATATGCTATACGGCACTACAAAGCCAACAGTATAGGAGAAAATGGCAAAAACTGCGCCATAAAACAAAACGGAAAAAATGGACCTCAAGGGCACTATTCTCTTCTGCTGTAAGTTTCCAGCGGTGGGAAACAAGCATGAATGTGTGGTACGTTATGATTTAAAACAAACCAGAATTGGACAAATGGACGGCTCGTTCGCCAACATGCAGTAAAAATGTATTATGTCTTTGTTCTGATTCTGGCATTGTACAGAAATATGGTTAAGTGTGTGTGTTCGTGCCTGTATATGTGTGTGTGTGTGTGTTGTGGAGAGGCCGTCCCTTGCTCCCAGTGGAGATGAGGGATGTACAACTGAGCCCAGTGTGTGTGTAAGAGGTGTAAGAGGTGTAAGATACGTGTGTCATGTTCTTGCCCTCAAAACTGCTCTAACGTCCCTCAAGGTGTGCCTCTGTGCCGTTCATGACATCATGTTAATATCAGTTCCTGGACATGATCCATGACCATTGTCTCAGCTGTTGTGACAGAAATCATGATAGATAGAAGGACAGATACACACTGATAAACAGACGATCCAAACCACGTGAAATGAGGTTTATTTTCATAGTTTTGGCCGTCGGTAGATAAAGGGATGCTCCACTGATTTTAGGCAGATCAGTTTACTAGTCATTGTTAGTGTTGTGGAACGGTTGTATAATGTCTTCTGTGCCTCTGGAGGAGCTTTGTGAAGTCTAAGAAACCCATACTACGGACTAAAAGTTAGGATATTTCCACCTCCGCTGCACCACTTTTGATATTTCTGTTGTTAGTCTGTCTTCTGCAAGTCCTCCAACTTAATGGAAGTGTGATACTAAATTGCTGGAGAACCCCCTTAATTGCTTTGATGCTCACTCTATTGGAAGAGAAACAAAGGTGAACGATAAAATCATCACCCAAAGTGTCTGCTGTAGACATATAATACAGTCTATAGGCCAGGCGTGCCCAAACTTTTTCTCTTGGAGAGCCAAACCTGAAACTTACTGGTGGGCCACGGGCCAAAAGCAAACACCTATTGTATTGTATTATGTTATGTTGTTAAGATACCAAATGGTACTTGGATCCCAATTCCCTTAATTGACTGACTTTCTGTGCAACGTGTTTGTCTCTGCCCGCCATGCTCAGACTATTAAAATTATAGATATTCCTTTCATTAGAAACTTCTGGCGGGTCAAATCGAACCTTATGGGCCCACTTTGGCACAGCCCTGATATATATAGACCAACTTACTGTTTAAACTTGGATCTACCATACTTATCACACTTCTGTGCACACTCGGGTTTCCTGCACAATGAATGACTTTCAATTTTACCTCCAAATAAAGTGGTTTAGATCATCTGGCTAAACTGCTGTCGGCTTGTTCACAGCCTTTCTAATCATCTGACAGTGTTTCTTGTCTTGGCAAACTTTGCTCTTGTGAAATTGTTGTACTCTCACATTCCAGCAATTCCTTTGCTGTGTAAAATGTTATCATAACTGATAGAAACGATGACCACAGCTACAAAAATGAGACTAAAATAATACGTTTTAATAAACTGGTAGTTGTAAGCTGTCCTCGACCAAAGAAATTCTTAAGGCCCTGACACACCAGCCAAATTCGGGCCGTCGGAGAGCGGCTGTCTGGCCTAGTTTCTGCGGTGTGTCCCTCACCGTTGGCACTAATCTGCCCGTGTCTGAGGCTTTTTTTTATTTCTCTCACCGACGGGCTCTGTCGCCGATTCAGCAAGTTGAATCGGTGGTGGAGCCTGTCGTTGGAAACAAGTCATTCAGCGAGAAAGAGCATAAAAAACAACTAATCTATGAAAGAAATCTTAGTCGACTAAGACCAAAACGACCGAAGAGTGGGCAGCCCTGACTGTTTGTCCTTACACGTTACTGTGTAAACACGTCTCTGATGTCAACACACATGGTTTTGAACTGATGACAAAGAAAGTGTGTCACTTCTCTTCATGTTCTCTCTGCATTCCTTTCATCCTATGAACCTCTTTCTTTTTTCCTCCGCATGACTTCATGAGTGCAACGGCCGACTCATAGATTATGTTTTATTGCTCTTCAGACTGCTATTAGGCAATTGTCTGCACCGCTCGTCTATAGCGAGGAATAAACCTGACCACTTAGGTATCTGAGGAATCCACAGCATCATCACGTTCAGGTCTGATAACAGTGGAACAGCCTGATTCCTATCACCTGCGATGGTGTAACTGTCTATGTTTGTGTGTGTGTGTTTGGGTGTGTGGGAGTGGGACGTGTTGTGTCCTCATACCATAATAGGCTTCCCCGAATAACTGTCCCATAATTCTAGTCTCGTGAGTAGATACAGCCGGCTCTGTCCTCAAAAGGAAGAGAGAGCGGGGGAGATAGAGGCTGTAACTCTCACTTTCTCTATTTCAAACACACACACACACACACACACACTGGACTCTAATACACCCTCTGTGTCAGACAGCAAGGTTTCCGGAAGGAATTCCAGGCATCCCGGGAACTATCTTCCTGATTCCTAAAGGCTTAGTATTATGCTCATCCTGTCTAGATCCTCAGCCAACAAACACACAGTCCAAAAAGCCCAGATATCCACTTGGATGAGCTGAATTTACGTCGTGACTGAGCAGCGGGGAATGCTGCTGTAATCCTGGCCGTGCCGAAGCACGAGTGATGAATTCCAACGGTGATGCTGAGCTGGCAAACACACGCCGGAATACCACAGAGGCTACAGAATAATGTGCAATATGGTCAGGAGAGATGAGAGGAAAGAAGACAGAGGGAGAGATGAAAGATAACCAGTTGAAAGGTGGCGTCTCACTTAACTTAAATACGTGCTGTGGTGATGAGACGAGGGCTTTCACCCCAGCTCCTCTTACCCTCACGCTGCTCTCATGCCTGTCCGTGTCAGACCCACAGGCTCTCAGGCTCATTTTCCACAATGAGGGTAAAGTGAGGGTCGGCACTCCACTGTGTTTAGACAACACAGAGTCAGCTGGTAGAGTCAAGGAGCTGCAGAGGTTTTTCTCTGATAGGGGTGGCAGCTACAACAGATGCCCAAAAGTATGAGGACACCCAAACACTATAGTACACCCATATGTGATTGTTGAACATCTCTTTCTAAAACCATGTCCATTAATATGCTGCTATAACAGCAAAGGCTGTACGCAAGATTGTTGAACCTGGCTGCAGGGATTTGCTCCCATTCAGCCTCGAGAGCATTAGTGGGGTCGGCCCAGGATGTTTCACAGTCTGCGTTCCAGGTCATCCCAAAGGTGTTTTGGGGGGTTAAAGGGATAGTTTGGGTGTTTTGAAGTGGGGTTGTATGAGGTACTTATCCATAGTCAGTGTATTACCTACAGTAAATGGCGGTCGGCACGCCCCCAGTTTGGAGAAGCAGACAGGAGTTACCACACGGAACCAAAGCAATGTACTGCTGTGAATGGGGCTGACAGCAAAATGTATTTTAGCCACCTAAAAGAAATCGAAATCAGTTTAAGTGTACGCTATATTTCGAATATTTACGCTGGTTTACCTTGCAGTCAGACAGCCCTTTCCGATGGGGAACTGAAGCCGTTGTATCCATCTACGCTCTCGCCAAAGCCACCAGACGCCATTGAAAAAATCTGTAATTTTATGTCGCAGAACACGGGGGTTGCTGGTCTACTGCTGCCTCGATCGGTTAGTTTGTTTGTGCTATTGTGTGACTTTGGTGAATCCAAACTAACCGAAGTCACACAATATCATAGATAATGCCTTCACTTCCCCGTTGGAAGCATAGACTGTATAGCTGTCTCATGGCAAGGTAAGCTGGTGGAAATATTCTAAATATAGCGTACACTATTGATTTTATTAGGTGGGCCTTTCTTTTAGGGGGCTGAAATACGTTTTGCTGTCGGCCCCTTCCACAGCATTGACATTACATTGCTTTGCTTCTGTACGGTAACTCCTGTCTGCTTCTTCAAACTGGGGGCGTGCCGACCGCCATCTACTGTGGGTAATACACTGACTATGGATAAGTACCTCATACCATACCACTTCAAAACACACAAACTGTCCTTTTAACTCAGAAAACTATTTCTTTATGGACCTGGCTCTGGCATTTAAACAGCAAAGGGGCTTCCCCAAACCGTTGCCACAAAGTTGACAAGACACTTTTGTATAAAATATCACTTAATACTTCCCTTAACTGGTACTAAGGGGATTTACCCAAACAGTAGGTCAGCAAACACCGAACAGTCCCAAACAAAAGTATGTGAACAGGGGTGTAATATTTTTATACATATTCACATTTTGTATATGTATATAAAAGTATTTACACTTTTGGCCATATAATTTGGATCTATGTGCTCATGTATAGACTAGAAAAAAAACAAGGTAGTATAGAAACATTAACAAATGCAGATGCTTCCATGGAGGGGACGAGAGATTCCTGATTGTTTTTGTGAGTATGGAAATGATGTGACTCATGTATTATGGCCTTTTGAAGTTACCAGATCTCAACCCAAGTGAACACCTATGGGAGATTTTGTACCAATGTGTTCAGACCGAAAACAGTTCTGCGTTAAAAATCCCAGGAGGATGTGTTGGTGAGGAACTGTTGTTTCAAGTACCAGGGAGACGATAGAATAGGATTTATTTTGAGGTTTGAAGGCTTATCAGCTGCCACAACACAACAGTGGATCATAAAGAGATGAGGAACAATTTGATCTCCTTTATATATAACGTTATCCTCCGTCTTAACAATCTCAAGGTAAACAGAAGACGTTGTTCATCCCTCCAGTGGAGTTTTGGAGACTTGTAGAGTTTATTCCAAGAATCACTGAAGCTGTGGTCATCCAACAGTTTACTAAGACATTGTATTTTGTTTTTTACCTTATTTTATCACCCATCTGTATGTGTATGCTGGACATTTTTTTTCATGTGCTTGTTCTGTTCTGTTGTGGCTGCTGAGTTTCAGCGTTTTGAGTGTGAACGATCTGAATATAATCAGAAATATTTCACACTCATCGCCAATTCCCACTTGTTCGTTCGCTCAAATTCGAGATCTCGCACTCCACAGTGGACGACGGGTGAGTGAGTGCTTTGGAGTGAGCGTGAGTGTGCAGCCGGTGGAGTGCTGTGTCCATGAAAGACTCTTCTTCCCCCCACTCGGCGGGGAGAGCAGAGTGGGCCGCCGTGGAATTGAGAACCCTCATCCCCTTCACTACAGTGGGAGTGAGCCACCGGGGCCGCGCTAAGTGCTGCCGGGCACTATTACTGTGAAAAGGACCCCTCTCTAGGGTGTCCTTTCAAGTGTCTGCTGAACGGGACACTACTGAGAGCCACGGCCAACTAGTGTGTATGTGTGTGTGTGTATCTGCATGTGTGGTATATAATGTGTTGCCGGGAAGGTTTGTGGAGCTGAAACCAGATCAGGTATGTGTGACAGCCACCGCGTGAGTGTGCATTTATAGAGCAGCGCGTGTGTGTGTGCCAGGTTACAGTATTAACAGGCAGCAGTGTGTTTGTACGGGACACTAATAGCCGCATGGCTGATATTAGTGGATCAGTTTCCATCACACTCTGTGGCGTAGAAGCGCCTGATTCAGCAGGTGTCCCCCCCTGAAGGTCCTCGCTGTTATTCGGCTCCTTGGAAGATGTCCGAGTGTCCTGAGGAGGGTTTGCCTTGTGATGTGGCCTGACCGCTGACCTGCCAGGGGTCACACTCACACATAATGTGAAACCAGGGCAGTAGGGGTGGGGGAAAACACGATACAGCATAGTATCCCAATATTGGCAATATCGTATCGATACACGGACGTTAAGTATCAATCTTTTATTATATAAACTATTAACCTCTTACAATCCGACAACTTGCCACTATTCTGTCTTTCAGAAGTTGCAGCGGGCTCAGTCTTAAGTACTGACGATACTAGTATCATATGAAATTACAAAACCTAGTAACCATGTCATGTTACCTTGTCGGGAAGAATGCTAAATAATGTTTCAAAGTTACGCTAAATCTTGGCAAGGAAAAACTGGCATTGCCATTTTCAAATGGGTCCCTTGACCTCTGACCTCAAGATATGTGAATGAAAACTATGAGATGAACAGTGTGAAAACTTTATCTTATTAGATAAAACAGATGTTGACAAACTGAATAATTTGCAGTTGAAAAATTTAATAAATCGCAAAATATTGCAATATATCTTGTCGCAATACTCAGCATACTCAAAATGTTTAAAATCGCAATAAGATTGTAATGTGACTTAAGTATCGTGATAACATTGTATTGTGGGGCCTCTAGTGATTCCCACCTCTACAGGGCAGTTATATTCTTCAGTCAAGGGACTGAGGGCTCTGAGCCTTGTAAATGCTCATAAAGCACTGATATTACATCTATTTATTTCATCAATAAAGAGATGGAATTGAAAGAGGATATAAACAACTAATTAATAGATATGTGAAAGTGTGTAATATGTCAAATTATTTGACAAACAGTTTTTAAAATGGAATTAAAAGCTTATGCTGTGTCCGAAATCACATACCATGCACTACATACTCAATATCTGTACTATCATTCAACATGCTTTTGTGTGAATAAACAGAAGTATGTATCTTTTCAGATGCACTGAGCAGTAATTAACATCACTTCCTGAGAGCCTCCTTGCCGGTTGGAGACACGTAACCATGGTAACCCGTACCGACCTCATGTGACCATATAATGATTTGTGAGAATCAAAGTCTGAACTAATTTAAAATATATATTACGCCTAGCAAAGTAGAATCTTTTACTTACATTATTGATGTTACAGAGCTGTCCGTCAATGTCTGTTATGAACATCACCGCCACTACCGCATTGCATTGTGGGATATTTATGCCACCGTAGTGTCAAGCGTTTGCATATTGTAATATTTCACCGGAAATATTATGCCATATTATTTCATAATAAGGTTTCGGACATACTAACAAATCTCACATACTGTTTTAGTGTACTAAATAGCATGTTAGTATGGAATTGCGGATGCAACTTTATAGTAAATAATTTCAAAGGGATATTTGACATTTTATTCTTTATTTTTTTATGAAAAATAGAAGAAAAGCACCCCTAACTGCAATGTGACATTACCACTCACTCATCTTCAACCGCTTATCTGGGGTCGGGTCACGGTTGCAAGACATTACATTAAAAATAAATGCAAAAGGGATATTTAAAGGGGACTTTTTTTTACCAATTGGCTCTCTATTTGCCACCTCTATTATTATCGTTGATGTGGACCTCGAGGGCCTTGTTGTGGCAAAGCTTTGCTAATCCGCTGCGAGAGCTCTCACTATCATCCGTGCTTGTTGCAGCGTGCGCCCTTGAAGCCTTCAGGAAGGCAATGATTCATTTTGTGGCTGAGGTGTTTTTGGAGTAGAAGCTAATGGAGAAGGGAAGGGATGTCGGGAGTTAGGAGACAAAGCTAATTAAGTGTGTCTTGAGTTGAGTGTTTCTCAATTGGTAAAACATGGCACAGTGAAGAACTGGTGTTGTGGGTGTCCATGATAGAAATGTAAGTACTCATGGAGCTTTTGGGATAATTTGCATAGTTTGGATGAGAATTTGCCAGAAGGATTGGTGGGTGAAAACGCAACTTTCAAGTTTTCTAAATCTAAAGCACTTTCAACACCAAAAGTTCTCTGTGTTGTGGATTAAGAAATACTAGAGGCATTGCTTTCAGTTTGACCACCATGCATTTTCAAGTATATCTGCTGTAATTGGTCAAAAGAAGTCATCAAGTTACGGATCATACTTTGGTTTTACTTTGGTTTTTCAATTGAAGCTACTGTGCATCATTTTATAATGCCAGATCTATTAAATGGCTTTATAAAATGATCAGTTGACAGTGATGACACGTCAGTGGTTGAAGTTATGGTGAAACTGGATACTGATTCCCATCCTGGCGCTGATCTGGGATGTTGCTTCAGTCCTGTAATGGGAGTGTTGGGGAGGGTCAATAAGTAACACTGTCAGAACAGAAAGTCTCCTCAAGTTATGAAGAGTTTAATCTGGCTCCTGTAATTTGTGGGGGATCATGTTTCTGTGCACAAGCCGTAAAATGACAGGTGGTGTGATCATGTTCGAGGCACATACACATACGTGTGTGTGTGTGTGTGTGTGTGTGTGTGTGTGTGTGTGTGTGTGTGAGTGTGCGTGTGTGTGTGTGTGTGTGTGTGTGTGCTCATATACACATGGGTGTTACACAAGCCCATAATTACACTTTAAAGAGGAGGCTGGGTGGAATAATACACACATGAATACAGTATAGCAGCAGAACACATACAGTACAGTACGGGCACACACATTCACACACTTTACTTAAACAGCATCATGAGTTGGCAGTGGGCTCCTTTTCCACCTCGGGTCAGGCTTAGTTCATGCACAAAGAGCGAATGACGGTGTGTGTGTGTGCGTGCATGTGTGGTAACCCTGCTCCAGTTTTATTTTTAAAGTGAGCGTAGACAAAGGCCTCCAGTCAGACTGCTCTGAGAACAGGACCTTGGGAACATGACCAGTGGCTGTTGCGTCACAAAGTGTGCGTGTGAGTGTGTGTGAGTGAGTGTGAGTGTGTGAGAGAGAGACTTAGTGTATCCGACTTTTGTCTTGTAAAGAAGTCGCTTGTTCAAGCTGAAAAGGAACGAAGAGGAAAAAGCTCTTGAAAATCCTTGCCAGATGTGCAAGCACACACACACACACACACACACACACACACACTCACGCTACCACTGTGCCCTTAAAGGCTGGCTGAGCGGACATTTGAATGTCAAGGGACGTCACTGTGTGATGTCATAGGAAGGATTTTATATGCGATAGGAGAAATTCACTTACACACACACAAACACACGCACACACACACACACACATACACACACAGTTTGCCTGCACACAGACCACACCACTCCCAGCGACACACTTTCTCAACAGGTTTATGGTGAGGAAAATAAAAGAGGAGAGGCAAGAAGATGGAAGGGGGAGAGAGGAAGAAATGAGAGGAGGGGAGAGGAAACAAGGAGGCAAGAGGAGAGGAATCCAACCTGGGGAGAAGGGAGGAGAGTAAAATAGAGGAGAGGAGAAGAGAGAAAGAAGAGATGAGAGGAGACGGAAGGAAAGGAGAAGACAGGAGATGGAAGAAGTAACGAGAAAAGAAAAGAAAAGAAGGGGGAATAGAAAGGATGAGGAGAGGAAACAAGAGGAAAAGAAAAGAGGAGAGGAGAGGAGCGGGAATAAGGGAAGAGGAAGCACGAAAAGGCAAAGAGGAAAAGAGAGAAAGAAGAAATGAGGAGATGACAGAAGTAACGAGAAAAGAAGATAAGGCGGAATAGAAAGGACGAGGAGAGGAGATGGAAGGGAGGAGAGAGGAGGGTCGAGAGATGAGAGGAGGCAAAGGGAGAGGAGAGGAGACACAACAAAAGAGGAGAGAAAACAAGAGGAGAGGAGGTAAAGGGGGAGGAGAGGAGAGAGAACAGGAGAGGAGGCAAGTTGGGAGGAAATGAGAGGAGTAAACAAGTGGAGAGAAGAGGAGGCAAACAGGGAGGAGAGGAGAGAAAACAAGAGGAGAGAGGAGGAAAAGAGAAGGTAAAGGGAGAGGAGAGGAGATGGGAGGAGAGGAGAAGAAATGAGAGGAGAGGAAAAAAGAGGAGGCAAGAGGAGAGGAGGTAAAGGGAGAGGAGAAAAGGGAAAGAAGAGGTGAGAGGAGACGGAAGGAAAGGAGAAGACAGGAGATGATAGAAGTAACGAGAAAAGAAGAGAAGGGGGAATAGAAAGGACGAGGAGAGGAGATGGAAGGGAGGCGAGAGGAGGGTCAAGAGAGGAGAGGATACAAGTTGGGAGGAAATGAGAAGAAACCAGATGAGAGGAGGCAAAGGGAGAGGAGAGGAGACACAACAAAAGAGGAGAGAAAACAAGAGGAGTGGAGAGGAAATGAGAGAAGGAAAAAAGAGGAGGCAAAGGGAGAGGAGAGGAGACACAACAAAAGAGGAGAGAAAACAAGAGGAGTGGAGAGGAAATGAGAGAAGGAAAAAAGAGGAGGCAAAGGGAGAGGAGAGGAGGCAAGTGGAGAAGAAATGAGAGGATAGGCAAGGAGATGGAAGGGAGGAGAGAGGATGAGAGGGAGAGGAAGGAAAGAAGAGAGGAGAGGATCACCTCCCTCTCAGTACTCCTCTGTTCTCTTGTAGTTTGGAAGCTTCCCAAACCTGCTGACACCAGAGAACTCGGGGAATCCTGGCCACAGTTACATCACACACACACGCACACACGCACACACGCACACACGCACACACACACACACACACACACACACACACACACACACGCACACACACACACACACACGCACACACACACACACACACACACACACACACACACACACACACACACACATTGAGCGTAATCTGTCCCATAACTACACGGCTGCCAGCCCCCATTTCATTCTTTCTCCCTTTCTTCCTGTGTTTTCAAGTCTTTTTTTTCCAGCGCTCATGACGCACTCTGGCATAATGAAACTGTTAAGAGGAGTCCGGTGGAGGCTGGGGCTGAGACCAAGAGGGGGTGGAGGAGGTGGGGGTGTAAAGTGACACCACACCAGGGCACTATATTTACAACGCTCCTCTTTAACACACTGCCTATTTATAGCTGCCAGATCTTTTCTCAGCGTCTGCCGCACACTGTTGCACCGTCACAAACACAGGCATCAGATGGCACCGGTGGATTTACACTGCGCCGCGCTGCCAAAGGGAACACGCCTTATCCTCATCCTCCATGTTCCTGCACAAACCCAACCTCACCACGCTCCCACCTCCCCACAACCCCTTCACACTCAGTCCTACTGGACGTTCACTCCTCGCTCTGTGTGCTTTCTTTCCTCGTCTCTCACGGATCTGCCTGTTTTAAGATGAAAAGAGAGAAGAGTAACCCAGTTTCTGTCTTGGTTTGATAGATTAGATATTAGACTGGACAGGAAGACGGGCGAAACAAGCGGGATAAGTGGAGTGGTTTGAATGTGGTTAAGGATTACACATGTTGATCTGCAGCAACATGCACACCTGACCGGTGGTGGAGGAAGTATTCAGATCCTTTACTTAAGTAAAGGTAGCAATACTGCAATATGAAAATACTCCATCACTGCACTGAAAATGTCACTCAAGTATTATCAACAAAATGTAATTAAAGTATCAAAAGCAAAAGTAGTCATAATGGAAGGAAAACTGCAGTCTCAGTAAGTATTACATTATTATACATTATATTATTACTGATGCATTAATGTGTAAGGAGCAGAGGTGGGACCAAGTCATTGTTTTGCAAGTCCCAAGTAAGTCTCTCAGGTCTTTGCACTCAAGTCCCGAGTCAAGTCCCAAGTCCTAAACTTTGAGTTTTGAGTCCTAAACATGTCATAATGCGCTCATCACGCAATGTAATGCCATTTTAACAACAGAGTAACTGGCGTCAACTGGCGCTCAGTAACGTAACGTTAGTTCTTCATGGTTTTCTCCTGCAACTTGATTGGATGCTGTTAGATTGGTTCAAACAAAGTGGATCTGGGGAATTAAAGCTGCAGTCGGTAGAAATCTCTCTCTGAAATGACCTATGATTGGCCAAAACAGAGCCATGAGGAGGTGCAGAAGTCTAGTTTTCTCTCAGAACACTTGAATTACAATATGCTGAAAGGTTATTCTGTATTTGTTGCCCAATGATGCCAAAAACATTCTGCCTACTGCAGGTTTAAGTGTAAGATAATTGAATGCAAGTCCCAATAATATTCACTAAAAACTAGAATGGCACTCGGAGAGCGCAGACCTCCGCCAAGGTGCCCGAGTACGATTGCCCCCCCCCTCTCCGTTAAGGTTGCGCCATCGTCCACATGTATTTTTGTTTATGTCGAGATCAACTCTAAGTAGTGGAGCATCGTAAAAAACTTCATTCAAACTGCACAGAAACAAAATAAAACTCGTGCTTTGGTCGAACTCAACTCTAATCTCGAAGAGTTTAATGTGAAAAAATGCCAAATCTACAGTTGTCGGAGTTACCTTGGGTATCGGGCAGTTGATCGTCTTTGTGCGCGCACTTTTTATATAACATAGGTTACTTCTTAATCTTCAGGCTTGGGGGAAGATATCCAGTATTTTCAAGTCAAAAGTTTCACGTCCAAGTGAAGCCACGAGTCATTGGTGTTAAAGTTAAAGTCGAGTCTAAAGTCATTAAATTTGTGACTTGACTCCAAGTCATGTGACTCAAGTTTATACTCCTGTTAAGAAGCATTTTGCAGTTGCAACTAATTTTATCCTCGTGGGTGGTTTAGTCCATAAACGGTGCATCATATTTTATAAGATGATCATTCATATGTTTGCATGTAAAATCTTAATCTGTAAAGTAACTACAGCTAGAGACAAATGAATAAAAAGGACAATATCTCCCTCTAAATAGTGGAGGAGTAGAAGTATAAAGTAGGACTCTGTCATGGCTTGACTTTGCACTTGTACACACAAACTAGCACAGCTGACTCTGTGGTTTCTAGTACAGGAGAGGAATTCATTCATAGTATCATGACTGCCCCCTCAGGACTGTTCACTGTGTCTTTGTTTTCGTCTCTTGGTTCTCAAACATCACTGGCAAACACACATACACGCTTAATAAACCCATCTACGCATTTGATCACATTTGTTGATGAAAATAGGTCAAAAATTCCAGGAACACACGCAATAAATTCACACTGTGCCCAGAGACACATTTTCACATCTTATTCTGACGTCCTGAGTTCAGATTATTCAGAGTTTTATCAGCCTGCAGCCTGAGGGTAGCTTGTAAAATTAAGTTTCCTTCACACTATTACAAAATCCCTTCATGTGAGAATATTTGTCATTTTTTTCCATCAAAGTAAAATGTTTCTTTTTTTTTTTTTGCATCAATAAGCTGTTTTCACATTCGGCCCTTTGTATTCTCCCTGCTTGCGGCTCTGTTTTCAGGTTTTTTCGTGCGTATGTCAATGTCATAGGCAATAAACAAGGTGATGTCTTTTGGGCTAAAGACTGGGCTTCTTTATCTAGAGGGAATAGTATAGATAGCCAGATTAATCATTTAAGTTGTTGAAAGTGAACAGAAAAAGTCTGTGTTCTTACAACTGTGACAGCTATAAAATACAAGAACTTTAACTACGTGTTTAGTTTGACCTCAGGGTGTATATAAATTAGCTGCAACAGTAAAATAGCTGCAACCGGGAAATGCTCCTTACACGGTATGCATCAGTAATAAAAGACATTAAAAGACATTTTCTTTTATTTAAATGGAAGTTATAAAACATGAATTGATGTGAGGGTTTGGTAACAAATGGTTTAATTCACTTGACATCTTGGATTGTTGGTCAGAGTGCCAGTGCTTCAGCTAAGGCTGAATAACCAACTGGACTTACGGGGCAGTCCACGTCAATTAGTTTTGGTATATGTTATAAATAACTTTATTTGTACACAAATTGGTTACGCAGCAGTGAAACATACACATGATAAAAACTAAAATCATAAGATATTTAGAATTTGGTTATATGTGCTCATGTCACCTGGAGTCGCATGGACCAGTAGCCTGAGACTGTTTATGCGGAAGTGTTTTAAATAGTAAGGTTTTATGTATGCATGCGTTTGGGAAGTACAGAGCATAAGACTGGATACAGTGAGTGAGACTTACACACCTATACTGAGCAAGTTGTGTGAGAGTTTGTAAACAGATCTTTTGATATAGTTATTCTGTAGTTAAATGCGACCCCCCTTTTATTTAAATTCATCAAGACTTTTCTCAGTTTTTTGATTCTCCGTTCACGGTGGAGGCATGTGAGAAAAACAAAGTTTCCTTCAAGAATTCAAGGTAACACAGGGTGAGTAATTGATGGTCATTTTGTGGGTGAAATATTCCTTTAAGAATATTGATTCTTTTAGATTTGTTAGGGAATTTCCATCAGCTAAGGTGGGTCCTGCTTTGTTACCTACAGTAATCTTGTCGCCCCGTCTTGTAAAGTAGCCCTGTGTCCAAATCTAGTTTTAAAACGTGAATTAGCACAACCCTTTCTTGCCCACACGGGCTAATCTGGCCATGGCTTTAGCGAAAGTCCTCTTCATAGTTTTCTTAATTGTTCGTTAAACATTCGAGACCTGACTTGGCCTTGAGTGTGAGTGCAAGAACAAGAGGAAGTGAGATTTTTAGTGTGACCTCTCTGTTTCTCTCCCTATGGGGCATGACAGTGAACCGTGTTGGCTGTTAAACCATAATACAGGTATGTGCTGTGTTAATGGGAGAGCTGTGGCCGTAGCTGCTCTGAACCCTGAACTGGCGCTATTTGTTGGGCCTGTCGCCGTTAACCAGACGGCTGTAGACGTGACCGAGGCGCTTATAGGCACCCGAGTGTGCAGTGGCTGTCGCATGAGGCCGCCGTGGTGAGAGTTAATGTGTGTGTTTACTCAACAGGGTGTTAACGCCAGTCAAGCAAATCGATGTTTATCCTCACACGTGTCAAGAGAGAAGCATGAGAGTGTGTGTACACCACTTTGCTTTGCCATCATCTCTTCACTGTCCCCAAACACAGATACACACACACATACAGAGGCTACTGTGTTCTGAGTCAGCCTTTATTGAGCAAGTGTTGGTTAGTATACCCACCAGCAGCTGACCAGTACAACCATAGGACAACTCAATGGTAGTTTTCCATGTGTGTGTTGGAGGGCAGAGACAGTTGCTCAGAAGCTCGGGCTTTCCATTGTAATATCTGTGGTGGGCGGTGTGAGAGCGTCACCACTGCTTCCTGTGCTCACACACAGACACAAGATGATTCTACTTACGCACAACAATGTGGCACACGGAGAGAGAACAGCATCACAATACATCCACTAATAACATGCTGTAGTCAGGGTCGTCCCCTATCTCCGTCTTTCTCTGTGTCCTTTGGGTGAGGGGGGGGGGGGAGGTTTGTGGCCACTTTCCCAGCTCTCCCTCGGGAGTCTGTTCCAGCTGCTGCAGCTCCACACGGTCCCAAACCTCAACCCAACTTCACTGATCCCAGCCACAGCCTGTCATCATTGTCCAGGCTTCCACGCACGGGCAGCGCCGACCAGTACATACGCACCCCTGCAGAGACGTCACGGCCACGGCGACTGACATGACACATTGACGTCTCTCTGTGGAAATTGTAGTTCCCAGGGCCTCTGAGTTGTAGTTCTCAGGCATGATGAGCATTATGGGTAAAGAACTTAGAAATATTTATGAGTTGCTATGAAACACTGATATGTTTGGTGGGACACACAGGAAGAATCTTATTAAAAGCATATTTACACTGACTTAGTGCGCTAACATTTACATTTCAGTCTGACAAATTCTGTGGTCCATAAATAATGTGAACAACCACTTGAATGTATCTGCTAATATCATTGGTTGCACATTTTTATTTGTAGTTCTCAAAGCACACATTGGTGGCCTACACATGGCTTGGTCCAGCGAGACAGAGTACAACATAGGCGAACAGCTGAGATGTTTCATGAATGGGGTTGGATATTTAACCTCAATAATTGGTTTGCTTGTTTTTTTGACTGGATTTTATTTACGCAAAGTTTTTATCTGGCTGATTGTTTTAAAGGCCCAACACACTCATGGCTGAGTTCCATTTAGCTGCTCAACGTATCCTCATACAACGGTTCATATGATATCTTATGATATCTCATTTTTCATGCGTTTTCCTGCACGTTTCAATTTCCGCTCCAGTCTTTTCCAAATAAACTTCCGTCTTCACAGGAAAAAACTTGGTTAGGTTTAGGTAACAACGCTACTTTGTGAGGTTTAGGAAAATATCGTGGTTTGGGTTTAAATCATTCCGGAAGTGGCGTAACTTAAGTACGGAAGTTACATGATGAATAAATCAACGTTGACTTCTGGTTTCACACGGGGCGCAAACACCGGTCTCCTGGGCCAAAGTCCGGTGTTTTTCCGGAAGTGGTGTAACTTAAGTACGGAAGTTACATGATGAATAAATCAACGTTAATTTCTGGTTTCACACGGGACGCAAACACCGGTCTCCTGGCCAAAGTCCGGTGTTTTTCCGGAAGTGGCGTAACTTAAGTACGGAAGTTACATGATAAATAAATCAACGTTGACTTCTGGTTTCACACGGGACGCAAACACCGGTCTCCTGGGCCAAAGTCCGGTGTTTTTTGACCCACCAGTCAACCCCGACCTCCTCCCTATGTGGCTCTTAATACTTCCTAGTTCATAATTACGTGGATTACATACAAATTGATATTGTGGGATACACACGAATTACAGTGCCTTACTTTTCGTAAGTATAGCTATGAACCGCGTATGAGAACAGCCTGAGCTGCTTCAGTTTCAGGGTCCTAATATTGTTCATGCTGGCTCATAATGTCGTTAGTAACACCTGTGCTTTTCCTACTGTGACAAGTCAAAATGTCTGCTGGGTAAAAGGCCTATAACCAGCTCTATGTGTGTAAAAACTGGCACACAATGTGGGTTGAGCTCATGTACACACATGGGTATAAGTGATGGTGAGCGGTTGAGTCTTGGTTTATGATTTGAGTGTATGTGTGTGGTCCTTTATGTACAGTGATTCTGGTCGTCGTGCATATTTGATGGAACTCGGAGGCATCAAGCAGCATGCATGGATAGTCCCTCCTTCCCTGTTCCTCCGGCTCTTGGCACACCAGTCGTGTTTTCCACATGGCAGAATACAAATATGCATGTTAGTGTGGGTGGAACTGTTGCATGTTGAATGTTTGTTTGAGAATTTATGGAAAGGGTTGACCATAATTATTAATTAACAGCCGCGACAGTGTGTGGCTGGTATTGTTTTCACCTTGTGAGTCTGTGTGTGTGTGTGTGTCATCATGGCAAAATGTGGTCCTGGAGACACATACTGTAGCAGGAACTACCACAGAAGCAGTTTTGAGTACTTTGTGTGTAGTTGAGATCAAAATGAAGGCCGAGTTCAAAGATTGGTGTGGTCCGAGCAAAGGCGCCGGAGGTATGGGGGTACGATTGGGTAACTTTACACCTCTGGCCGGATTTGGCGTTGTGGCTGGTGTGATCCCATCGCAAGATAGTCTGTAGTTCTTTCTGACATTTGGGTAGGAGTTTTACTTCTTTTTTAAAAACGACTTTATTTTGTGTGACTGTTACTTGTACTTGTTACTGGGGGTGTAAGAATATACTGACACACTTGAGTATCGTGATATGTTTTGTGATACTGTATCGATTCTCAAAAACACTATTGTTTATAATTATTAATAGTTTACCTGCAAAGATTTGTGTCAGATAGTGGCTCAGATTGCACAAAAAGTGTTGCTATGATTTTAGATGTTACAGGGACTTTGATAAATGCAAATGCAGATCCCACTGTTCTGATTGCATAAAAAAGTACACTTTTTTTCTGCACAGATTTAATGCATACAGTGGTAGGTTCTTTATACTCTGACAGTTTTCCTAAAGTTAGACTTAAAAATATCGCAATATAATACAATCGCGGCATCTCCCTCACTGGCAAAACAAGGCTTGTCATCATTGAAGGCCATCTCAATGCAGTGAGATATCGGGATGAGATTCTGCAGCCAGTGGCGATCCCATATCTCCACAATCTGGGACCTAACTTCATCCTCCAAGATGACAACGCTCGCCCCCACAGAGCCAGGGTTATCACAGACTACCTCCACAATGTGGAAGTAGAGAGAATGGAACGGCCTGCCAAGAGTCCAGACCTCAACCCAATTGAACACTTGTGGGATCAGCTTGGGCGTGCTGTACGTGTTAGAGTGACCAACACAACCATGCTTGCTGACCTGCAATGAATCCTGGTTGAGGAATGGAACGCCATCCCACAGCAACGTGTGACCAGGTTGGTGACCAGCATGAGGAGGAGGTGCCAGGCTGTTGTGGCTGCGTATGTGTCTTCCACTACTACTGAGGCTCCTGACGGTGTATTAAATGAATAAGGTGTAAAATTGCCAATATGTCTTGTTTGTTCCTTGTTGCTGATAGAGAGTTCAATCATCCAATCCACCAAACAACTCAAAACAAGAGTCAACACCAACAGGAGAATACACCGTTTACCATTGACGGAGCATTTTGGCAAATTTTTCTTGGGCGCTCCCCACATAATCAGCTGTGTTGCTCATCCCACAAATACATGATCCTTACAAGTTGGACATCATTGCGAAGGTAAATAAACAGGCTTTCCAACGATGTAAAATACAATGCCAATTAGCATTGGAACAACAGAGAAATAATCGACCAAACACAAGTTTCCAAACTTTGTTTTTCCAGTTTATTTACATTACATTAATGATAAAAGGTTATTTGATTCTGACAAAAATTCTCACATTGAAATGAAAGTTATGCAACACACCTGTCAGTGATGCAACGATGATGATTCAGAAGTGTCTGAAATCTATATTTACTGCTTGCTATCGAGTCTTCTACTGAGTGTTTATCATGTAGGGTATAGTGAACGAGTGACCGAGACATATATCTTAGGAATTGTGGGAGATGCAGCACAAGTTTACACTTCCGTGGTCATTGTTGGGTATCTGACACCGGCGTCCGCCTCACTGCCTCTCTCTGGCTGTCATCCCCTTGAGGTGAACACTCTCAGTTTTCACGTTCACAACTCTCACAATTCAATCTCAGCAGAAAAGAGTACTGTGAAGGGAAAATAATCTTCTGAGAAATACGGAGGAGGAAGGATGGAGGGGAAGAGCCTCAGGGGGAAAGGTAGTACTGTAGCAGGCCTGGTTGAATCTCAGCATTGATCTCATGAATAATAGAGCTCCAGTGGCCATGTGACGATATTAGACGTGACATCCAACGACAACCTGGATCCACCTCCGAGACGTGTACTAACACACACTTGCATGTGCACATATTTGTGTGTAACCTTTTACATCAGTGACTAATCCCGTCTAATCTCTGTGAAAATATTTTAAATGAAAGTATCCAAAAGGTCATTGTTAACTTCCCAAGACATGAAGTTGAATCTAAGTTATTTCTGTTTGGCTACAAATCTCTGACTCACAAAAGAGTCATCAATATGAAACACCCTCATAAAAGAAAAACAAGATGATCTCCTGTGCTTCCTTGTATTTTTCAGCTTCTTAATAATGCATAGAGAAACAGCTAACGTCCAATGCACAGAGCTAACACACACACACACACGCTCCCACTGTCATGTTTACTCGTGTTTACTGTCTGTCCCCACTCATCAGCCATTCAGCCTGACAAATCTCTGTGAGAAAAATCTGCAAGTCTGCATTTTTCACCCCCAGCAGATTGTATCTTTGGGTTTGTTTTACCTGTTCTTCTCATCAATGTATTCATGTGAGCAACTAGTGAACATCAGGGGGAAGCAGGAGCCCAGAGCAGGTGAGGTGAAAGGACGGGGAGTGGTGCAAAGTAACAAAGTACATTTACTCAGGTAGTATGCAGGATTATTTCTAGTTTATGTTACTTAATACTTGTACTCTACGTTCCCGAGGGAAATATTAGGTTTTACCAGACTACATTTATCGGCACGGGGGTGCCATGACCTCACAGCAAGAAGGTGCTGGGTTCAATCCTCGGTCTGTGTGGAGTTTGTTCTCCCCATGTTCACGTGGATTTCTTCTGGGTTCTCCCACCAACAAAATTTGTATCACCGCCTCAGTTTTAAAGCTTGAGTGAAAATACTGGCATCATATGAAACTACAAAACCTAAGGAATCCATTGGTATCAACCATGTCATGTTTTTTTGTCGGGAGGGAGGCTAAATAACGCTCCAAACTTGGAATAACTGGCATAGCCATTTTCAAAGGGCCTTGACCTCTGATTCGAGCATATTTTTAATGCTAAATGTAGTACCTGTGAGGGTTTCTGGACAATATTTGTCATTGTTTTGCGTTGTAAATTGATTTCCAGTTATAAATATATTCATACATTTGCATAAAGCAAGCATATTTGCCCACTCCCTTGTTGATATGAGTATTAAATACTTGACAAATCTCCTTTTAAGGTACATTTTGAACTGTTAAAAAGTGCGATTAATTTGCGATTAATCACGATTAACTATGGACAATCATGCGATTAATCACGATTAAGTATTCTAATCGATTGACAGCCCTATGAAATACAAAGTATTATTAAAACACCTGTTCCCAACCTTATTGGTGTTTGACTACAGAACAGAGGCTACTTGGGGTTTGCATGTCTGTGAGTTCCACCAAATTTCCCCTCTCAACTTCTCAGATGGTTTCATTTAAATAATTGTTTAAAGATGTAAGATGTAAAAATTATTCAGTATTTTTAAAAAAAATACAAATTTGAGTACCAAAACTTTTTTCCTCTCCCATTAATCATCTCACGACCCATCAGATTTATCTTGTGACCCTTTAAAGGGGCCTCCACCCCTTGGTTGGAAAACCCTGGACTTAACCGCTGTAACAAACTGTTTATAAAGTAAGGAAAACTAGCTTCACCTCAACCAGCTGCAACAGTAAAATGCTATTTATGCATTGATACATTATCAGTGGAAACAACATATAACAATATATCAGTACCGAGGCCATCTTACTTTTGATACTTTTAAGTACATTTCGCTGATAATACTTAAGTATGATTTTGAATGCAGGACTTTTACTTATATGGAGTATTTTACAGTGTTGTACTGGTATTTTTACTGAAGTAAAATATATGAATACTACTTACTGTAAGGAGGGCAGGGAGGGAGGGAGAGAAGAAGAGAAAACAAGGGAGAGTGCAGGTAACAAAAGAGGAATAAGCTCCTATCAGTTTTTTTCCAAGCACACCACCAACCTCCACAAACCGCCACCTCACCCCGAGGCTACCGTAGGATTATGACTGGAGGACTATGGTATTATCCTCTCTTTCGCTTGGGGCTTTGACACGTGTATGATCACAGACAAACATCCATACTCGTGAACAAACACAGAGAAGCCCCCCAAACATTTGAGCATTATGAGGGAATTCCCTGCTCAGACCTGCAGCAGGTGAGAAAGAGAGAGAGAGATCAGCAGCCATTCCAGGTGCGTAGTATGATATGTGCTCATTCAGCAGAAGAAGAGCCAAGATCGTAAGAGCAAGCTCGATCAATATGCAAATTCTTGCATCTCGTAGGCAGAGAGAAAGGCTTACATAACTATTCTGGAGGCTGTGTAAGTCAGGGCAGTGTGTCAAGACTGCGGCTGCTTCCTGCCGGGTCACAGGAAGACACTGGGTGAGGTTAGAAAAACACTGACATCGGCTGTAGGAGAATTACGAATGAAAGTATAGTTTGAAAAACATTCTTTGCATCCACATGCGTTGATCTGATTTCAGGCCGACAACAAAATGCAAGAAACACTCGTGGAAAGACCTCTATGATATGTAAAATTATAAGCACAGCAGCTGTAAAATCTATAATTCATCCACAAACAGAGCTGTGTTGGCTGGATTTTGTATTTGAAGCTCGGGGGTATACGCACTGTATGAGAAAACAATTCACGTTATGTCTCCACACCTTAAGCGCTTCCACTCCCTGATCCCTTAAGTTTGCGTAATGCACCCTCACCTGCAGCAATCAGACACACACACACACACACACACACCACACACACACACACATGCTATAACTTGCCCTGACAGACCTGTTAAGATGGAATGAACATGCCTCAGAACAGAAAGAACATATGCTATATGCAAATCAGGCAGCTTGAAAGAAGTTGTTGTTGAATTAAGGAGGTTGCACGGCATGCTTTAAAAATGTCTTGGAATATGATCACAGAATACTTTATTGTTCTTGTAACAAAGCATGCATGATGGTATGTGTGGGGGAAGAGAGACGGGAATGTCATAAACTCAAGCACCTCATTTACGGTTCAGGGAAGATGAACTGACTTGGCCTTTGGCTTATTCACCTTTAAAGTTGCACTAATCAATATTTTTTATAGTAACTGAACAAATTAAAATGATGTATATTCATACGAAAAGAGGACACTCGTGGTGATGAACCCATAGATAATTATCCCTCCGCTTTGCAGTTTCCCACCCTTTATAGCGTCTTTCAGCTTGTGTTTTTTGTTTTTCGCAAATTTTCTTTTCGGTTCTTTCCGGTTTCTTTTCGGTTCATTGTCACCGTTCGCATCAGCAGCATTTCCAGATCTACGTGTTGCCATGTTCCATTTGTGTCGATGAGGCCCAATGAGTTTCCTCCTAAATAGTGCCATGTCCACTCCACACAACAAAAACCTATCCAACGTTAATTACACAATACATAAACTAATCGGACCCCAAATGTGATGCTAACGTTAGCTGTTGTGGCTAGCTCCGTTCTGTGATCAACATATAACATAAGCAAGTGCATATCAGCTATATTACCATCTTTATCGTATCCCAGCTGCAGAGCGATCCCAAGCCATATATTTTGTCTTTTATTTGGTTGTTGAGGTGGTCGTGATTGTAGTACATTATTGGGTGTTGAGAAGGGGACGGCATTTCCTCAACTGTTCTCAACATGGCTGCTGGGTCATAAACGTTCTCATTGTACAACAGTACACTACAAGATGATTCTGAAAACATTTGAAGCGAGAAATAGGTATTACAGTAACAGAATATTAATTAATATTTAGTTAGTTAGCCTAGTTTGACCGTTTGACCGGAGTTCACGAGTGATTGACAGCTGCTCAGAGACGGCAGACTCCAGCTCGGCTCTGATTGGTTGTTTTCCTCCGGTCTGTGAAATCTTGCAGATGCCATTAGGATCACCGGAGGACACCGAGGCACATGATTCTTTTCAGATTACCTGTCTCATGCACTACTGTCAGGATAGAGTGACCGTTTTATAAAAAAGTACTTTTTTAAAATCAGATTTGCTCCATTTCGACCCACTGCAGCTTTATGTAGGGGGTGAACCTAATGGTGGAGACCAAAAACAGAGCTAAAAGGAGAGTGAATGTTGTACTTACATGCATCACTTGGACAGTAACTGAACTCTAAATGGATGCTAATGTTGTTCCGTGTTGTGAGTTTTGTTCACAGCTTGTTTCCGCTGCCCCCAAGTGGCCAGCGAATCAGTTATTGCCAGTTTAAATAAAGAGGACACCCGCTGACTGTTCTAGTTACAACCTTTTAGGAAAGCATTTAGCTGAAGCACATCAGCAGAGGTAGATAATGTTAAATCATTAATAACTTTGCGTGATGTTATTTATTAGTGTATTTGAAAAGCGCCATGTTCCATAATCTGTCCATCAGACATGTGACTGAAGGCTGCTCTCATTGTGTGTGACAGCCTCCCTCATTCATCAGCGCTGCAACTCTGCTGCTCATCCTGTGGAAAGCTTATGAAATCATAAACCACAAAACCACCACGCCTGAATGTAATGTAAAAGTTGGCTGGCATGGTGCCGAGAGAGAGAGAGAGAAAGAGAGAGAGAGAGAGAGAGAGAGAGAGATAGCATTCATTAATGACACATTTTGTAATAAACAATGGAGAAAATATAAAAAGAAGAACCACCTACCACACCCAAGACGTGCATCTGTAGCACGTACACACAAGCCATTCGTGCCAAAGTCATTAATCTGACAATATAATTATCTTGGAGACAAAAATACATTTTATTTGTGGATGTTTTAAGAAATACACTTAATTTTGCTCTTTCACAATCAGAATATTGATCTCAGAATATTGTTTTATTTTCATGTGATGTAGGAAGTGTTCGATTTAGGAGCGAAGCACAGCTGAGCCAAGAAAACGATAACTATGACTCAGAGATGAGAGCTCTTGGCTCTAAAAACTAAAAAGAAAGACTGCGTACGTCATTATTTGGACTATTTCTGCCACTAATGTGGGTTTGTACTGTTTGACTCAATGAAAGCGAGTGAGCTCAGCATTGTTGGAGGCTGTAATACAAAAGGAATGTAACAAATGTTGCAGCCATTTACAAACAAAATAAACTGAAAACATGCTCCGGATATCTTTCAGACACCATCAATATATTTTAACATTATTATGCAAGAGCCAGGTGATCCCCCCTCTCACCTCTCCCCTCTGCCGCAGCCCTGGAGCGCTGCACAAGGAGTGGAAAATACAGTCACCTAAAAATACACCGCACATAAACAACACTCTTACAAACACATGGGTACACACACACACCCTAACACACACACACACACACACACACACACGCCACAAGTGTCTTTAATATTAGAAAGCACAAGGCTGACACCTGAGACACTCAGCGCAGCGGTGTCACCCCCTCCCTCCTCCTTAAATTAGTCCAGACGTGGCCAGCGTGTCCCTGAGGGTCCAGTACGATCCGCTCTGCTGCAGGCCGGGGGACACATGCTTATGACATCACAGCCCAGTTGGCCCTGCGTGCCTGTGGCAGTCACACGGGGCATCACCAGGCCTGACGTGGCATCGCCGCTGATGGGAGGGGGATGTGTGTAAAAAGGTTACAGAGACCAATGTGGCCTCCATCCTGGGATTCTCCTTATTGTAACACACCCCACGCACACACACACACACACTATGGCACGTATACACACACAATGAACTCACTGTAGGAGCAACTTGTTGTATTTTGTTTGTATTTTAACTGACTCTTCGCACTCTGTTTGCTGTCTTCTCATCAACAAAAGGAACATTGTGTTTGGTTTCTTCCCCCGCTCCTTAAAGGTCTCATTCAGCTCTCATCTTTAGTCTTTAGTTGAGCCTCCGCATTGTTCCATTCTTTGCATATATCACTACAGACCTGTTCAATGTCTTTTGGTTTTCTCCCACCATCCACTGTTTCCACTTGTTTCCATCTTCCTGTAGTTATTCATATCTCTCTCCAGCACCTTGTGTCTCTTCTTCTCTTTGTTTTACGTCTTGCTTGTGCTTAACTTCCATTTCTTTCAACCCTCTGTATATTTGTTTTCTTTCCTTTATGCTTTTAACCTCAACCGTTGGAGCCATATCCTTCTTCAAGATCTCAATTTCCATTTCTATTTAACTTTTGACTATTTTTAAACAACTTCTAGTTTCGTTTGTCAGTTTTTTGTTGATACAGTTCTTTTTCTTTTTCCTTTTCTCTCTTTATGGCCTTTGAGCTCTGATATATTTGTTATTCTTTTTGCTTCTCTTGTGTCTTATCTGAAAGTATTACACTGGATCTCATGAAAAATAATAGAGAAAAACTTTATGGTGATATGTTGTTTTAATTGTTTAGTACACAAAAAAGACATTTAAATGTAGGCTTACAAATCATGCTTTTTGTATTTGCATATACTGTATTTTTCAAACAGTAGATCTAAAACTGATCAAAATGTTGTGTTTTTACAAATGATATCTTCTTACTCTGTTTTATCCACTCTATTTGAAAGATTCATTTCAATGAATGAATGAATGAATATATCATAAACCTGTGTTGGCTATAATATGTGATTTTAGCCAGCTGTCAATTCAATATCCAAAGCAGGCATGAAAGTGAGTGCCAGTGCTGAAAATCACCTCACAAAACATGTGAAAATGTTTACATGACTGAGTGAGAATACAGACTGGGCAGCTGTCTATTTGACATTAGTTTGCCAAACACAGTTGCTGATGTAATTTCAACTTAAACCTGTAATAACTGATTTTTTTTGGCCACTTCGGGGCAGCAGAAAAAAAGTTATGCTCACAGCATTGCCATATTATGGACTTTTAAGTTGACCGTTGATTATTTACATATCCAGAAGATACGGAACAGCAGTACCATTCATTAGTTGTGTTTGTGTTCAATATTTACTTTCTGTTATCTCTATTCAGTGGACAACCTACGGGTCTGAAAAGTGAAGCCAATGTGGAAGTGCCTTAAACTTGCATTCTTTCTAATAGCCAGCAGGGGGCGACTCCTCTGGTTGCAAAAAGAAGTCTGATTGTATAGAAGTCTATGAGAAAATTACCCTACTTCTCACTTGATTTATTACCTCAGTAAACATTGTAAACATGAGTTTATAGTCTCAATCGCTAGTTTCAAGTTTCCTCCAATATAGCATGATGTTCATTTAGTAAATTATGGTCCCATTTAGAGTCAGATAGACCATAAAGCAGGGTAAGCTTTAGGGTGTGGCTACCTTGTGATTGACAGGTCGCTACCACTGTGTTTTCCGGTCTGGGAGTTTTCCGTGTTTTTGTCTTACAACTTTAACCCTTTCAGAGTGTGTTTTCAGTTCATGAAAGTAAATGGTTGCCTAAAAATGTCTTATTCAGCGATCAGTTGTACTTGGCTCCACCCTCTCGTGTTCTGATGGCGACGGCCAAAATGCTGAACTTTAGACTTCCAAACTGAACTTGAACCAAAACAATGAGCGTTGTTTAGTGTGGAGCAGAAGAGTGGAAACTCTGAAGGTACTGCACTGCTTTTTAATTAATATTTAAAACTAAGTCGTAGTAGTTTGTGTTTTTGGTTGTGAATGGCCAGAGTGTAGACATAGCATGTTTAATTACTTGATCTGAGAACTGAGAATTTGATCTTTACCATTAATGCACAGTATATCCATCAATGGAGCTAGATGTGTTAAACAACTGGAGGTTAAAAAACCCCTACAATAATAGTTTAAATAATATTACCAAAGACACAATAAACAGTTCTGTCTCTGTCACTACAACTAACAATTACAGATGCAACAGAGCTTAATGGAAATATGAGCAGTGATTATGACTTCTGTTTCCTATAACAGTTCCACCTCTCTGCAGGTTGAACGGGCTTCACGCTGTTCATCTTTCACGCATGAAGCACGAGGTGAGTGTGTGTCACATAGAGGATTAGAGAACGAGTGATGAGGTACTGATAGATGCAGACTCAGCCTTGGCTCTGACTCTGACTCTCTTATTTCTCTCTGAGGGAAGAGTCCACAAAGATCAGGGAGCATCCAGCTGGCACACACACACACACACACACACACACTCTCTCTGTGTCCCAGTTCCCTCCGACCCTCATGACCCATACAGTTCATATGACAGCGACCATGTGGTCTGGATGCAGAATATGGAGTCAGATTATTTTACAGTGAACAAGTTCTCACCTCTCAGCGGACCTGCTGATCAACGGCCATTAACAGAGTGTTGCCCCAATTGGCTGCAATGATACTGACTAATCACTGGTCTTATGATCACAGCGACCGGGCCAACATGAACACACAGTCACATACACATACACATACATACATCACAGAGAATGTAAAACATTTAAACATCTGATATGTATGTATGATATCCTCAGAGGTGGAAAGTACACTATGTACGTTTATGTGGTTACTGTACTTAGCATTTTGAGGTACTATAAAAATGATTTATTTATAAGGAAATAGTGAAGAATAGTAACAAAAATTTACAATAAAAGCAATAAAAAATATGGTACACAAGTTAGCTATGTAAAAGCCATTTTGCAATAAAAGGTGGAGAAATGATTAGTTGTTAAGAGAAGCGTAACTGTCATGCAACTTTATACTTTTACAAGTAAAAGCACAGTAAAAGTAAAAGAGATCTTTTGATTTCTCTCAACTTCATTTATCTGATGGCTGTAATCACTTTGCTTTTGTAGGTAACAATTGTTCAAGCAAAACATACAATAAACTCATGAAATATGATGCATTCCACTATTGATTTAGCATCCCATAAGTATATGCAATGGCCAGTTTTAGCATCGCACAGACCCCATTATTTAAAGGGACAGTGTGTAGGATTTGGCGGCATCTAGTGGTGTGGTATCAGATTGCAACCAACTGAGTACCCCTCGGCTCACTGCTCCCTTTCCAAGATTGCAGTAACGTGAGCTGCCGAGTGCAAAACCGTGGTAACGCCGTTTATCTCAATCTGAGGCCATCCTTACCATAATAACACTACTTTAGGAGCAACAGAAGTCAGACGGCTGGCGGTACCACGATTTTGAACTCTGCGGCAAGTTACCGCAGTTTCACAAGCTTGTTGGAGAACTACGGTGGCCTTCAGGTAACGTGAAAACGCGAAAGGCTCTCTCTAGAGCCAGTGTTTGGTTTGTCTGTTCTGGGCTACTGTAGAAAAACGGCGGAGCAACATGGCAGACTTTGTGAAGAGGACCCGCTCCCCATGTAGATATTAAGGGCTCATTCTAAGTTAATGAAAACACGATGATTCTTAGTTTCAGGTGATTATACACTAATGAAAACATAGTTATGAATATTATATAAAATTTCTGCTAATAGATCCCCGAAATGTTACACACTGTTCCTTTAAACACTTATTACACATTATCAGTAATATAACACTTTGAATTCCCTAGAATAAGTAATTTTGAGATTAAAGTAAGAACATGATTTTTTTCTTTAAATAAAATATTTTTTTTATTGTTTTAATGCTACTTTTACTCAAACGAGCTGAATACTTATTCCACCACCGCTAATACTTGTATACTACACCATATGTTGTTAAACAGATCACGCTGGTGGGCCTTTGTGCAACTTTCATACCATTTCTCAGTGTTCATCCCGTCACAGGTGTCCCTGCATCCCCTTAACCAGCCCTCAGTTTTTGGGACATCCCTCAGGATTCACTTGGTCGGTGAGCGTGGATCGATCCCACCCGCCTGTCGATTCATTCCACGCTTTACCAACCATGTGATGTGTTCAAAAATACACACACATACTTGGCATACGTGCGTGCATGGCTGGGCGCTCACACTCATCTAAAGAGGGAATATTCTGCGCAGTCTTTGAAAGGAAAGAAGACTTTCAAATCATGAGCCCTCTGCTGCACCTGATATCCTGATAGCTGTGTTTACCTGCTGGTTGGAACATCTCCGGGCATAAACATGTGTGTGATGAATGAGTGAGGGAGTAACAAAGAGAGGGAGAGAGAGAGAGATAGATAGAGAGAGAGAGACTGGCTTAAACAGTTTCTTTTTCCTCCATGCTAAACCACAGAGCAACATGTGTTATGTAGAACAGAATGTATATATGTGACCTATTTACAGCTCACCTCTCTCTATGTAAGGGACCATCCCTTGTAAAAGCGTGTGGTTTCTTCACAGGATATGGGTTTCTGGTGGAAGGAAGCGCTCTGAAGAAAGCTTCTCTTCTTTTCTTTCTCTTTCTCTTTCTTCCCATCTCTCACTCCTCTCTTGCTTTCCACGAGACAAACGTCACCTCACATTTTGGATGTTCAGGATGATTTATGTAGAATAGAGAGGTATAGGCATTGCTTGTCTGGTAACTTAACATGCACGTTGATGACATTTCTTTTTGCTTCCTTCATGTCTCCTTGTGTGGATATTGTTTATTGAGTGATTGCTGAAGAATTAAAAGAAACAAAGACCTTTAGTGAGGTGCAACCAGTGGGCAACCTCTGGGTCCGGGGAAGTGAAGCTAATGTGTAAGTGCCTTAAACTTGCATTCTTTCTAATATCCAGCAGGGGGCGACTCCTCTGGTTGCAAAAAGATGTCTGATTGTATAGAAGTCTATGAGAAAATGACCCTTTCGCACTTGATTTATTACATCAGTAAACATTGTAAACATGAGTTTCTGGTCTCAATCGCTAGTTTCAAATCTTCTTCAATACAGCATGATGTTCATTTAGTAAATTATGGTCCCATTTAGAGTCAAATAGACCATAAAGCAGGGTATGCTCTGGGGCGTGGCTACCTTGTGATTGACCGGTCGCTACCATGGCGTCGTCAGGTCTGGGAGTTGTCTGTGTATTTGTCTTACAACTTTAACTCTTTAACAGTTTGTTTTCAGTTTAGGTCACCTGAAAATGTCTTATTCAGCGTTCGGTTGTACTTAGCTCCACTCTCTTGTGTTACTTCTGGTTGCAAAAAAACAAGATGGTGATGGCCAAATACCAAGATGGGGATGGCCAAAATGCTGAACTGGAGGCTTCAAAACGGCAATCCACAAACCAATGGGTGACATCACGGTGACTACTTCCACTTCTTATATACCGTCTATGGGTGCAACAAAGAAAGTTCCACGCAAACTCTCACTTAAAGGTGCAGTGTGTAGAATTTGGCAGTATCTAGCGTTGGGGTTGCAGATTGCAACCAACTGAAACTTCTCCCGAGTCCCAAGCGTGTAGGAGAACTACGGCGGCCGATGTGAATATGTGAAAACTTGAATGGCCCTATCTAGATCCAGTGTTTGGTTTGTCCATTCTCAGCTACTGTAGAAACATCGCGGCCGGCTCCGTATGTAAATATCAGCGGCTAATTCTAAGGTAACGAAAACACAATTCTTATTATTAGTTGATTATACACTAAGGAAAAAATACTTATTAATATTATATTCCATTTCTGCCAATAGATCCCCCTAAATGCTCAAGATCAATATTTTGGCAAAATGCCTTCTTTAGGATAAAATACAGCAACCACATAACTGACATTTCATAACTAGGGCAGGTGTGTCAAATCAACCGCAATAAAATCATTTACACATAGCTAAAACAACATTAAGCACAAACTGGAGAAACACCAGAGTAAACATACAAAACATGTGAGTGCTTACATACTGAGTGATTTCAGAGCATTATTGATGTGTCTGTCTGTCCCAAACACAAAGACTGAGGACTCTGGTCCCAGGGTTAATGAAATGAAATAAAATATACTTCATTTCTAGCCCGTGATGAAACACTGAGTTGACTTGTGTAGACGGTGTCAGGAGGAGTTTGGAACTACAGGTTGCAGGCAGCAGTGTGGAGCGCTCCATGTGCTGCCTGGGCCTGTTTGACTCCTGAACACCGAGGGACGGCTTCACCACGGCTCCTTCATATTTAATCGTTATGTTGAATAATTCTGGCTCACCGCCGTGTTGTGCCACCATGAATTGGGCCGCAGAGTTTGTGAGTGTATCTGTGTGTACGTGTGTGTGTGTGTGTGCAGGACTGGGACGACAGGGAGAGTGATGTGGCAGTAGTGCCTGAGTTTGCCACGAACACTGGAAGCCGGTGGGAAAGCAGAGCCATAGCAACAGTAATGAATTAATGAACAGGATCCGAATGCTATGTTTAACACAAGGTACAAGCTCTCTCGCTCTCTCGCTCTCTCACACACACACAGACACATACACACACACACAGAAGCACAACTACAAGCCAGCTGGTGGTTTTATATTCAACACAGGTAACCTGGTGATGCAGGTGGGGCCTGAACTACTTCTACAACTACAAAACAGCCTGCCAGCAGCTGTCAGCATTAGACTGAACATCATGTCATAAATTCCTCACACTGTTTAACTTAAAGTGGACAAATCAAATTTACTTTTGTTCCACTCAGCTCAGTTATAGTGATTGTCATAGGCATTCGTCTGGTTATGAAGCATTAGAGTATCAAACAGATGGCGTGTGGCTATACAGTCCGCATGACGGTGAATGTTTTTTTTTTTTTTAAGAAAGTAATTTCTATTTTATTTTGAAATGAACAATTATTCAACCGTAACTAAAAATTCCTTCTGCATCTGATTTTTGGGTGTGCCAGCTGCTTCTTTGGTTGGCACAGGCACACCTTGGCACACCTGCAACTAAGCTATTGATACAAACATGTCACATAGTATTCTGATGATATGACTCGTAAAAAAAAAAGTGTCGCCACACAGAACATGTGTTGAGGACAGAGATATACTGTATCTTCATATTCTCTGAGCCAGTGATATTCAGAAAAATAGTCTGCAGCGCCCCCCTCAGGAAAAGACAGAAAAACACCAGATGAAGAACATTTAGAGTCTTTCAGTGATTTTATAGGAAAACCTAAATGTATTCCTTTGATTATGCAAGCCTTTAGATTAACATCAACACAAATTGGTTGCCAGTTTTTTTTTGGCTCAAACAAAGCAATAAGAACTTCTTGATTTAAAGTTTTTTAGAGAACGATTTAAACAAAAACTATTATCGTGCTTTGGACATATGCAGGTGTACTTTCCCTAAAACATCAGCTGATTGTTATGCTCTATTCTCCTAGACGCATGGCCATGAGAAAAGAGGAAAAACTAATATATAGTTGTTGTGTAACATTCAGTATTCATCAGACATAAGCCATAAGATGATGTCCCGCATGCCGTTTGCCTTCTGGTGTTACTTTGACACTATAAAGACTATATTTGACACTTTTAAAAAACTAATTTTGCCATCTGCAATTATTGAGAGCAGCAGGGAAAAAAAAGCTTCAGTATGGTACGGGTGTTGAGAATGAATCCTGGGGCAGGCGGCCCATGATGGAGGCTGATGCCTCTGAACCCCTATAGAGGTAAGCTTAATAAATAGTTAACAATTAAACGTCAGTTTAAAGCAGCTGGTATACATATATATACATATATATATATATATATACATATAAATACATATATATATATACTCATATACTGTAGATAAGATGCTTTTGAGTATGTGTGTGCCACGTAATCTTGGATGACATGATTAGACAATTAAGGTTGATTATACAATGAGTACACATGCAGTTTTAGGTGCCATTCAAGACTGAACAAATTAAAAAAGTATTGAGATGTGGCCAAATCCTCTGTCAAATAAGTTGCGGGTAGCTGGAACTTGTCTGAACCAATTAAGTATTATGAGAACTGTCAATCATCACACTGAAATATAACGCTTAACATTTTTGTGGTTCCAATATGCCTTTTCTGTCTGAAAGCATTTTTGTTGAAACAAAGGTTCATAAATGCCTTATAGCAAAATGTACAGCTTCCAATAGTGGGGTAGTTGTTACAGAAGGTTCAAAGTGAGAATACAAACTCACGGTCACTGAAAATGTGGTTGAGAAACATCTCATTAAACTTGAAATGTCCCAAACACAAAACAGGGTTATTATTTCAGAACACAAGGGTAAATTTCAACACATTGATTTTTTACTTTTTTATTGTACAATATTACAATTACATTTGTACAAATGCTGTTAACAAAAAAAAAAAATGAAATTCAGGCTACAAGAGGGAAATGTTTGCTGGGGCCTGAAAACAACAATGTCCTTGAGTACTGCACAGAACCTCCATGCAGCAGGAGGGCCACATATACACACACACACAGACATTACATATCTGAGGTGGGCTAGCATGGCTTCCTCCCGTTCACCCCATCAGATCTAGCAAAGGGTGGATACCAACATCGGTGCAGATGAAGATCATGTACTGAAACAGTCACATAAAAAAAAAAAATTGAGTTTGTGTGTCTGTAGTGCAGAAGGGAACCAGGGGTGTCAGGTTGTTGTTCATTTGTTGTTTGGTCCAGGTCCAATGTGTTAAGAAATCGAGGCGCAGGGTCAAAGGTCATCAGTTGGCGATTAAGAGCGGGTGTACTTCCCCCAGATGTGCAGCATGAAGACCGAAGCAATGAAGAGCAGACTCATCACCAGCACTGGCACCGGGCCGCTGTCGTAACAAAGAGAAACTGATCAACACTCCGATAAAAAAATGCAAACACACAAAAAAATCCCATCATTTGCTCTAACCCCAACCACAGCCGGAGTCTTAGTGGAAGTGGCTGATTTTATTGATGAGCTTAGGAAACAAGGAGGCGCTCTCATCTCTGAAGGAGGGACTGAGTGGGGGGGTTGGGGTGGATGGGGCGCATCGCTAAGTAGCAGCATTGCCATGCCAACCATCTCCTCAGCGGCCCCCTCCTCTCCCTGTCAGAAGGCTGTAATTGAGTTGACCTTTCAGAGTGCATCCTTTAATGAAGCTTTGAGGCCGGCGTCTAACGCAGGAACAAACACGCACTCGATATACAGCACTGTATGGCGAGTCTGCCCTCCTTCGACTGCTGGAGAGACGCACTCAATAACCACCACAGCACCATCGATCAACCACGGCCAGCTATGGCCAGGAGACAGGACGCCTTCTCTAATATTAGGGGCGGGGATGCAGCAGAATAAAAGTTTGAGAGTTTTCTAAAAGTGTGCATCCCTAACACATAATTGTGTGTGTGTATAAACAGACACATTTAAATCAACGTGATCCACCGCTCAGATGATCGGTTTTACCACAGAGGCACGTCTGTCCAATTTCCTGCCATTAAACGTTCCTTCCATTCTACCTGATGAGCACATATAAAACACTAATGATAGCAAGTGTCGGAAATCCTGAGAATTAGTTAAAGTTACAAATGTCAGAGGCTAAATTTGTTTTGCGAGTGTGTATGTCCCGGTGTTCTGCTTTTATAAACTGCACTTACACTTTGAGGCCTGGCGAGTCTTCTGTGTAGAAGCGCCACATGCCGCCGGTGCCTGCCGATCCTGTGGTCCTGCCACCGCTGCGTGTACCGCTGCTGGTAGCTTTCCTGTGGAACGCACACACCAAGTCAAGAATATATTAACACTGCAAAGTGTGTGTCATCAAGGGCTTTCTGATCTGATCTTAAACTGTTAAAATGCCTTCTTATTAAAAAATGTTTTTCCGCTATAGCAATTTTCATGTTACAAAATGCTCTAAACAAAATAATTAGAACAAATCTCATAACCTTTACTCATCCAGCAGTTTCTTAAAACCAAACATTTTGATCAAAAACCACAGTCAAAAAGGAAAAAAATCCCTGCCATTAGTGTTGTCAAAAATATCAAAGTATCGATACTAACTATTTGAAACTGTTTCAATACTCATTTTCCACAGTAGCGATACACGGGTACCAGCTAAGGCTGTCCCGAATACCATTTCTTGAGCTTCAAAGCTTCGGCGAGAAATATTCAAAGGTATTTGAAGCTTTGCGGAGCAGCGCGGCTGCTGACATGTTCTTCTGTCTTTCTGTCTCCATCTCCCCTGTTTCATTACCACTGCTGCACCACTGAGCATGAATAATTAATAATGTTGTGGGATTTTTCCTTATGTCTTGGGCTATTTGGGGATTATTATTACATAATTTTTTTTTTTTTTTTTCAAATTAAAAAACGAAGTATTCGAATAATGATGTGGAGGTCGAATACCATGGCAACAGTCAAAGCTTCGAAGCATTCGGGTCAGCCCTAGTACCAGCTGCACTTTCTGCTCTCTCTTATATCCGACAACGTGTTGACACATACTATTTATCTTTTAATACAAATCTAATACTTGAGTCCCTCAATGCTGTATACATTTTCCCCCGTGGTATCAAAAATGGTATCTAATAGATATTTTTCAAAGCATTGTATTGAAGTTAGAAATTACAGTGTTGTGACAACACTAATGAAAACACTACTTGCCATCATACACTGTATTCAGAATGTAACTAACTACAGTAGCTGCTGATGAAAGAACGCAGAGATTCATGGCTGCTTCACTTGTGTGATGAGATTAAACGGAGGTTAATGAGGTAATGAAGCGGGTGATAGTAATGGGTAATAATGAGAGAGGTAACAGCGAGCCTCTGATTACACACTGATTAAGCCCACAGCACAACAACATCTATCTGCTGCTCCAATCTACAGAGGGATGGCACACAATAAAATAAAGCTGAAAATCATCAATCACTCTTTACAGTAAGATGACATGAGCAGGCGGGGTCAATGCTGGGGGCATTTGACAAATAATTATAGAGAACGTGTGTGTGTGGGTAGAGATGACCACATAACTTATCTCTCATGCTTAATGTAAAGCGGTCATCAATGGCTACAACATACAGATGTGTGACAAATTAATGAAAAACAAATATGAAGTGTTTTGGTATACAATCAAGACTATGAGTCGCCACGACAGCTTCAGTGCATCTTGGCATGGATTCTCCAAGTCGCTGAACTAAATTCTTCCAAAAAGATATTCCCTCATGTCCCTCGAGACTAAAATGTCCAATAGGTGTTCAAATGGTTTGAAATCTCTAGTGACAACTGTAGCAAATGACTCACATCATTTTCAAACACTTCAGTGAGCCCTCCATGGAAGACTTTTCATTCATTGCGTTACTACATCCATTTACGCAGGTCAGTTGCACATCTGTATGCACTTATGGAGAGTTTACACATCTGTCTACTGGATTATAGAAGTAAAACGTGTGTGTGTGTGTGTACCTCTGTCTGACTGTGGAGCCGGCTGCGCGGGGAGCCACTGTCTTACTGGGGGAACGGCTAGACGCCCCAACATTGGTTGCACTTGCTGCTGGTCCAGGCTGAGGGGGAAGACACCACAATTAATACACATGAATATTAAGATAAGATATTCCTTTATTAGTCCCACAGTGGGGAAATTTGCAGTGTACAGCAGCAAAGGAGATAACAAGATGCATCAGCTAACACAGTAAAAAAAAGAGCTAAACAAAGTGTAACAAAATATGAATCATTTAAATAGAAGGAAGTATTAAAATAGGAGCAGTATATACAGTATTGACAATAAACAGACTATTAACAAAATAGCACAAGTGGAAAATGATATTGCACAGTAAGAATGAATGAATGAATGAAATTCCACCTGAAAATATCAGGTTATTGTCAGTTTTGGTGTGTAAGTGTAATTATATTAGTATTACTCCATTATACCCTCTTTCTGACATTATGTCTAATACCTCACACACTCACACACACAGCTAAAAATAACCTACAACATTCAGATAAAGAGGTTTAACATTGATTCTTGACTAGCTAACTTACATATTTTGATTCTGAACTGTACAGTGTGTTTATGTCAAGAGACTGATAGCAAAGGCCTTTAACTAGTTGTCCACACTGTTCATTGATTTCAACTGATTTCTAATCAACACACAACAACATCACAACCAGACGTGTTCACACATCACATACATTATTCATTCATGTAGTGCTGGGCCAGCTTTAAATATGTGTTTTAGGACTGTTTGAGTTGTTGAAAAAAGAGCCACGTCCACAAATGAAATTAATTTTAATTTAGACTATACAGACACACACACACACTTACAGCTAAAACTAACCTACAACATTCAGATAAAGAGGTTTAACATTGATTTTTGAATAGCTTAACTTACATTTTAAGTCTGAACTGTACAGTGTGTTTATGACAGATGTCTGATGGCAAAGGCCTTGACTAGTTGTCCACAATGTTCATTTATTTCAACTGATTTCTAAGCAAGGGCAACATCACAATATAATATATATACATACATAATTCATTCATTCATGTAGTGCTGGGGCCAGCTTTAAATATGTGTTTTAGGGCTGTTTGAGTTGTTGAAACAAGAGCCACGTCCACAAATGAAATTAATTTTAATTTAGACTATACATATATACATACTTTATTTTACTCACACAAACTAACCTACAACATTCAGATAAAGAGGTTTAACAGTGATTCTTGAATAGCTAACTTACTTTTTGATTCTGAACTGTACAGTGTGTTTATGACAGACTGATGGCAATGTATTGCAATACTCAATATTTTGATATGTTCTTCCACCCCTAGTAAACACTGAGTCAGTGGTAACAGACCCTGACTATTTTTAATTTAGGAATTGCTTTAAAAAAATAATATTTCCTAGTATAAGGATTATATTAGTATTACTCCAGTATACCTTCTTTCTGACATTATGTCTAATACCTCACACACTCACAAACACACTTACAGCTAAAACTAACCTACAACATTCAGATAAAGAGGTTTAACAGTGATTCTTGAATAGCTAACTTGTACAATGTGTTTATGTCAGATGTCTGATGGCAAAGGCCTTTAACTAGTTGTCCACACTGTTCATTGATTTCAACTGATTTACCATCATCACAACAACATCACAACTAGACGTGTTCATACATAATTCATTCGTTCGTGTAGTGCTGGGGCAGCTTTTAAAATGTGTTTCAGGACTTGTTTGAGTTGTTGAAGAAGAGCCACGTCCACAATTGATGAGCTAACCTTAGCAAGCTAGCTAACAGATAGCACAGTGTTAGCTCAGGTCTAATGGTTAAACTGGTGCAATAGAGGTAATTAGCTTTAACATTAGTCTTTTAAGAGGGAGCTGAGTATCTTACCATGTTGAATTATGTGTCCCGATGCGAGATGAAACCCTGAGCCCCTCTTCAAGCTGATGTCCACGTCAAATGAGAGCAGAGAGTCGGTATGTGTGAATTGGTCAAAACTAGAGAAGAGAGCTCACTAAGCTGACGCGTGTCTAACAAACGACACGACTGCTAAACACAAAGACCAGCGCAGGCGACCGAGCAGAAGCCTGCGCGGCTGATGGCATTCAACACACAAAAACAAATAATCAAACATTATTTTAAGAGCTTTTTTTCTGCCACTTTGATTTAAAGTATTTTATAAACACAAATATATTTTGAGTACATTATAATTTGTGTGTACTTGTACTTTTAATGTAAAGGCAAATATTTGGTCAAGCCTTGATTCTGAGGGAGACGTGTCTCACAGGAAGTTGCATTGAGGAAACAGACGCCATTGTGGTTCAAGCACGGAGCGCCGATTAGCCTAATCACAGTTAGATGGTTTGAGCCAACATGGCGTCCAAACGGGACAGTTTCACGAGTTGTTCATGTTGCTACTGACGAGCATAATCACAAGGTTTCCAAACTCGGACAAGATAGTCGAGAGCTCAGAAGGTAAACATTATAATTATATTGTAAGGAGATATAGCTATGTGTTAGACAACTGCCAACCACGTTAGCTTGTTAATGGGTTATAACTTCATTAGGTAACGTAGCAACAGGCTTATCACTGTAACAGTTAGCTAAACACACTTAACTTCCTTTAATCAAACAGTTCATCTAAATCAGAAGGTTATTTCAGTTTACTCTAGTAGTTTCACTTCTTATCCTTAAATTCAGTGCCAGCTAGAGGTTTATAACAGAGCACTTTGGGGACATAATGACAGCCACAATGGTTTGCAGTAGATGTTTTATCACATGATAGTGCTTCAAGGGCTTAAAGTTATGAATTAAATGATGTTACAAAACCACAAGGATAGATTCTTGCAGCACTGAAAAGTTTCTCTTATTGGCATGAGATAGTGGATTCATAAATCTCTGGTTGCTTGTGTAGGGAGAGTTTTAATGGCATTGAAAATTAATTTAAGGGCTTAAAGTTATGAAGATTCAAGATTCAAGCCCTTTATTGTCATTGTGTAGTACAACGAAATTAGATTGTGACAATCCCATAGGTGCTTATGAAAAGATAATACAATAAAAAAAAGACAATACAATACAAAATCTAAAAATACAATATGTAAATTGATGAGATGACAGTTTTGCCAGATTACAGTTTTGTCAGATAATTATCTAATTATTGCACAGAGTGATCAGCATTAAGAATTAAAATGATGTTACAAAAACCACAAGGACAAATTCTTGCAGCACTGAAAAGTTTCTCTTATTGGCATGAGATTCATAAATCTCTGTTTACTTGTGTAGGGAGAGTTGATTGTTTTAATGCCATTGGAAATTGATTTACACTTTGATGTGTACCTCAGGTTGTGGATATACCCTTTGTACATCTATCGGGATGATTTGTATACAATCTGTGTGTGCTCATCAGTCTGTCATTCTGCATAATATATAGTGATGTGCAATGTCTTTTAACTTTAACCCTGTCTGCAAACCTGCATTGTATTGTAGGAAAATATATCCCAGATTCAATTTGAACTTTATTCATTCTTGTGTGCAGGATGGCGCGGGTGGTGTTCCTCCATCCAGACCTTGGTATTGGTGGAGCAGAGCGACTGGTGGTCGATGCTGCTGTCGCTCTGAAGTCTAAGGGATGTAATGTTCAGATATGGACGGCCCATTACGACCCAACACACTGCTTCTCTGAGACCCTGGACCCAGATCTGCCTGTGGTACGTTAACGACACACACCTCACTATGTAATACCGTCCATCAAAGATGACACAACAAAGACAAAGAATAGTAAATGTGTGATTTCATTGTTGCTATTACTCTTCTAATAGGTCTGTGTGGGTGACTGGCTACCCACCAGTGTGTTTGGTTACCTGCATGCCCTGTGTGCCTACCTGAGGATGATCTATGTGGCCCTCTACCTGGTCTTCCTCAGCGGCGTGGAGTACGATGTCGTCTTCTGTGACCAAGTGAGTCGTGTTCTACAGGAACTAACTCTCTGTCTGTTTGGTCGTCACTCATTTGAGTTCCTCTGAGCCGTCTGTGTCTTGTAACTGTCTCGGTTGCTCAGAGAATAGCTCCCATTGTCAACAGAGGACTGTCTCTTTGTTTCTTCCTTTTTGTGTCACACCCTTTTACTTTACCATGCCATGAGGTGGACCCTCCCTTGCTTATTTTGTACTGTTTTGTCTTTCACACAAATACGCACAGGTATCATCTTTTTCTTGGACATAATTACGGTACAAAGAAAACTCATTATTGATCGACTTACAGTGTGACAGAAGAAGAAACTTCTGAAATTAATAAAACTGCAGTCAACCAAAACATGTTATGCAAATGCCACATGGAGCTTTTACAGTTATTGTCTTAGGATACGTGTTCACCAGTTAGATACATTGTTTAGTATTAACACAGTATGCTTTACTGTATATTTAGCGTCAATTTATATTACTGAACGTTTAGCTATGTTATATATGTCAATATTTTAGAGCTGCAATGATTAATCGATTAGTTTAAATTACACTTTAAATTAAATTAATCACAAGCTATTTTGATAATCCACTAATCGGTTTAAAAAAAGGTCAAAATTCTCTAATTACAGTTTCTTAAATTGAATATTTTCTGGTTTCTTTACTCCTCTATGACAGTATACTGAATATCTTATATACATTTTTCACGACAGAATAATCAATCATGAAAATAATCATTCGTTGCAGCCGTACTATATTTAGTATGTGTATACTTATTCATTCTTTAGTTTTTAGTGTTTTATTTATTAGTTTTTTCTGCTGCCATATTTGCTTTTGATCAGCCAGGAAGGAGGAACATTTTTTAGGGAAGACATGTACGTTTTTGTTCATATCCCTTTCATTCCACCCCAGGTGTCAGTGTGTATCCCGGTGCTGCGACTGTCCCGTCTCAGGAAGAAGGTTTTGTTTTACTGTCACTTCCCAGACCAGCTGCTCACCCAGAGGAAGTCGGCCCTGAAGAAGCTTTATCGCGCTCCGATCGACTGGCTGGAGGAACGCACCACTGGCATGGCTGATATGGTGCGTAACGGCTGAGGGTTGAAAGCTGTGTCATTCTACAGGTTGTGATGGTCTGATTGCAGGGCAGGATTGTGTCATTGTTACAGTTTTATTTTATCCGGATGGAAAGGCTCATTTCTGTAGCATGGTGGTTAAAAAAATGCTTTGCCGCAATAAATAAAACACATAAGTACAACACAAAAATACCAGACGTATTAGATCAAGTTTAAAAATAACAATAAAATAAAGTAGTTGTAAGTCATTTTCAAAAGATACTTATGAACCATGATGTGACCTGAGTGTTTTAAGGGCCCTGGTAATAAATGCTGTGTGGTTTTATGCTCAGATTTGAGAATGGCCAGCGGGTCCTATGTGAGGATTTCAAGCTAAACTATACTATACTTATAAGAAACATTCTAAATCATTAAAAAAAAATTTAAACTAAAAGGATAATATAATTTAGCTTCTCAATTTGTTTTTAAATCCTCCTTTTTTTTTGTTGCATTTTGCCGTTTGCAGATAGGAAAGTGATTTTTTCTGAGTTTAACAGCAGTAACAAGAGTTACAAAATTCAAGTTGATTCTGATGCACAAAGTAGGTTTATAGCACTGGATGTAAAATCTCAGAGGTAAATATTTATAGATCATGCATATAATAAACAAAATTAATAATACTTGGAATATTCGGTGCTATCACAGGCAAAGGCTGCCTTCAAGGGAACTGAAAAATAATTATTTTTTATAGCTCAGTGGTTGAAGTTTGGAAAACAGAGTTGGTTTGCTCAGAATTACTTTTATTTCACTAAGAGGTTGTTTAAAAGGTGAAGTTTCTCTTCATAAATCAAAATACAAGGTATATTATTTTTAACAGTTTGAATAAACCAAAGTGATTATTTAAAATGTGATACAGCCTGATCTCCGCGGGTTGTAAAAGCTCAGGGCCCTGGTAGAAAAGAAAATTACATTTTGATTTTAGTCTAGACTTTAGGATAATCAAAGACCGCAGGCTGTCATCCAACTCATAGGGAATTAAAATGCATGTGATATATGTCTAATCTCTCTGTACTTCTTCTTAGATTCTGGTAAACAGCCAGTTCACCGCGGGCGTCTTCAGCGAGACCTTTCGTGGTCTGCGAGGAGTCCAGACAGATGTCCTCTATCCCTCCCTCAACACGTGCACCTTTGACCAACAGTCCAGTGAAGCACAAGGCCTGGGAGGGCTGCTCCCCGAGGGAACCTCCTGCCTGTTCCTCTCTCTGAACCGATACGAGAGGAAGAAGAATTTGGGGCTGGCTCTGGCGGCGCTCGCAGCCCTGAAGAGCAGCCTTCCTGCAAGCCAGAGAGCAGGTATTCACCTGGTGGTGGCGGGTGGCTACGATGACCGAGTTACTGAGAATGTTCAACATTACACTGAACTGAAAGAGCTAGCAGCGCAGCTCCGCCTGGAGGACTGTGTCACTTTTCTGCGCTCCCCCTCTGATTCAATGAAGGTGGCGCTGCTGCGGGGCAGCGCCGCCGTGCTGTACACCCCGAGCAGAGAGCATTTTGGGATAGTTCCCGTAGAGGCCATGTACTGCTGCTGCCCTGTTATCGCGGTGAACTCCGGGGGCCCCCTGGAGAGCGTGGCAGACGGGGAGACGGGCTTCCTGTGCGAGCCCACAGCAGACGCCTTCTCTAAGGCCATGGAGAGGCTCGTGAGGGAGCCGCAGCTCCGCAGGGACATGGGACAAGCTGGGAGGAGGAGGGTACAAGATAAATTCTCTCTCCAGGCCTTCTCCGACCAGCTGCACGGGTACATTGTCAGGCTGAGCCAGTGAGGTGAAAGCTGGAGGAGAGGCAGGAGACGGGTGGAAAAATGATCCTCTGCTGAACTGTGAATTGTCTGTGGATTACTGGGGTCTGCAGTGAGGTGAAGTGGATGTCTTAACAGAGAATGTATGTGTAAATGTGCAGGGAGGTGGAGGGGCGGGGGGTATTATGAGGACTCGGAGGACAATCAATCAGCATTCCCCTGGAGGGGTTGCTGAGAGGAAAAAAAGGACGGAATCTCTATACCAATTAAGACAAGAGTAACGAGTTTACCTTCCCTATCTCTGGAAAAATACCACACCTGCAAGTGTGTACGTAGGTGTGTGTGTGTGTGTGTAATTGTACATGTGTAGCAGCACCGCAACCAGGAGTCTAGCAAATGAACGTACCAAAAGGATTGATTGTTAGAGTGAAATGTTTTGCACTGTTTTTTTTTCTTGCTTTGCTACAGTAGTCTTTGTCTTTGTGTGTTTGGGGGATGAAGAAGAAGAATGTAGTTACCACCATGCGCCATCAGGCAGTGCACAGTCCCAGATCGATAAACAGGATGCTTTCCGCTACTTCCTGTCCGCCCAGAGCTTTGTTCCCCTCCTCGCATTCAGAAGACGCTGGCCTGTTCATGACTCTTGCTGCTGTGTGGAGGTTATTAGCAGATGATAGAGAGTGTTTGGCTTTATTAGAGGTCTGGTTGATGGGCAGTGTGACTTTGTCTGGGTCATTATCAAGAAGGAGAATAGCAGAAGGTCATTGTGTCTGGCCTCCTACTGTATAGAAATGCTCTTATTGACATTCCTGAAGTCTTAATAAACAAGAGGACACATACTTTCCTGACTCTTATGGGATTTGCTTTGTTGGTAAAGTTTTTTCGTCTTCGCTAAGGATTTTGCGGGTGAGCGCGGAGGCACAGAAACGTTGTTAATGCTGTGCCATCTTCTTTTTTCTTTTCATTGAACAGTTTTGATTGTGTCTTGCGTTGTGAAATGAAACATTCTCAGACAATGTAGCAGCCAAAGAGTTTTATTTTTGTGACAGATGTACGTGAGATGCACCGCAGAAGATCCTAAGTTTCTGTCTCCGTCTGTTCTTCGGTCTCCATCCATTGCTCTGTCTCCATCCGTTGCTGCATTATCATTTGCAAAGTTTGAGATGTATCCCCATGCACGTCGTTCTTTTTCTTAAAGGGAATCTAAAAAAGAGTAAATACAAAAATATAAATATATTAAATTATAGGCTGATTCATTGGCTATAGATTTAATATTTACAACGCCACACAATCTCTTTCACTCGGGTGTCGTTGAACCAACCTGGTTGCACACGGCGTTGCCGTATCGAACAAATGTGGCGAAATGCTCGCTGTTGAAGTTCATCAAGTCGTATTTGAACTCCTGGTGCAGAAAAGTCTCACAGCGCTTCTTCATCATCTCTTCAGGAGATGGAGCCAGGTTGTGCTTGTTGTTGTTGACCCTGATACGAGTTCCTGGAGGAACTTTGATCTGCGTAATGCGCTGCGTGCAGATTCTGGTCTTCCTCAAAACACGATCACCGTTCGACTTCGGAACCATTTGTTGAAGGAAGCTGCGGCAGGCTCTCTGTGTCATGTTCTCATCTTACAATTACAGGAAAAAAAAAATGAATTTCAGTAAAATAAACCTGGTAGATTTGAGTTTTCTGAGTAACACATGTTTAAGTTGTTCATATGCAGCGTCATTATTTCAAACTAAGTCACATTTTCAGTTTCTTACCTCCAACTCCGAAATGGACAACACAGCCATCTCCAACATAAACTCCCCAAAGAGACAATCCTGACCATGGATGGGCAAACTCAATCAAGTCTCCGATCTCTGCTGTGGACACACTCGGATCAACCTGAAGGAAAAAAGAGCAACGGTATCCACACGTCCTTTTTTCTTTCACCTTGATTTCCTCACAGAATTCAGATGAGAAGACATTTATATTTATGATTGACATCTGGGAAAATAAAAGACAATGGACGTAAAAATCAAATAATGTGACGGAAATGTTTTTTGAAGAGCAGCCTGTTACAATAAGGGACTGTAAAAGTGAGACAGTATACATAAACCAAAGCCGAGCTGCAGCAGTAATGAAGATCTTTAAATACTCTAAATGGAAAACTATACTCTTACTGTTCGGTGAGGAATTCCTCATGTTGAGAATCACACATAATTATACATTAGGTTATAGCTATCAGTTTTCTTGTCTCCAAAATTATTTTACTTTGGAAAATGTACCTGTTTATACGCCGTCTTCAGCTGGTCAACAAACATAAACATGCACATACCTTGACAGGACTGTAGACATTTCTGGATATATTAAGTAATGCTCACCTGTCGCCATGACATATGGGAAAAAAAGCTGTTCCAGTTTCCCAGACGGTCCATTGTCGCTGTGAGCTGAAGTCAACAGACGGACTGAAGTGCATTTTCCAATTATTGGGACGCCGTAACCAGGTTGTGTAATAGTTGAAACGCCTTCATTAGACCCAGATAGCCTTGACTGTAACACCTTCAAGATGATAGGCAGCCTAATATGTTACCTATTAATCTAATATGTGCTCTATTGTTCTATCAGGTTCAGGGTGACACTGTGAGTCAATCATTCAAAAATAAATTATTCTGTTCAGTTTGTTTAAAATATGTGGTTAACCTGCATTGAGTTTTCAATTCCCACTTCTCATATTGATTCAGACATTTCTTCAGAGTCAATTTCAAAAGCTTAAATGAAGAAACCAACAGCGATGCCGCTTGTTTTTCACAACTGAGAACTATTTGTCCCTGTAGATCCAATTAGTGCTGGTGGCCTTGGTTTAATTTGAAATGGATACTAAAGTCTAGCATTTTGAATATCACAGTGATAGACCTCAGTCAATTTAAGTTAGTGATCCTTTTTGATGTGTGAAAATAGAATTTTATATATATATGTGTATATACTGTATATATACATATACACACATACTGTCTATACATACAGTTATTTATATATACTGTATATATAATTGTGATATTTGATCGGTCACAGCTTGGGCATTGATTGTTGATGATCTTTCATATAAATAAGTACAATTTAAAATGAGATCCTTAATTGCCATTTTCAGGTAGTGTTTAGGAATCTGCTTTGTGAGCTCACGTAAAAACAAAACAACAAACCTCATGACCACATTTCAAACATAAAAACATATTAAAAAAACATTAAATCAACTTTTTTAAAACTATAAAAAAGTGGTGCACATTTTAGACATTCTTTAAAATGATATGTGGGTGTAACGTTAGTGACGTAGCTCTTGTAAATATCACAATATACAGTAGATGAAATGTGGCAAATATGGTGTTTCCTTCATGACCTAATCCATATTGCTGTTGTTTTAAACTAATTAGCCCCAATTTAACTTTTGTTCTATAACTAATTATGGATTACATGGCTCTTTATGGAAAGAGAAATTTAACCACACAACATAGGCTATTTAAAGGCAGTTTTATACATAAAATGCTACTAGGGCAAGAATCAATAAGCAGCAGTGTGTGTGTGCTTGTGTGTGTGCATGTGTGCTTGCGTGCATGCGCGTGTGTGTGTGTGTTCCCGCAGTGTCTCCTCATGCAGAGGTATTAAGAGTAGATGATGAGGAGGGCGTTGCTGCAGTGATTTAGGGGCCCCGCTAGGCAAGATGATAAAAAGGCCCCGTGGAGCCTGTAAGGGAGGGAAAGACCCACAAACCGTGTAATTCAGTTTAAATGTGTCCCACTTTACTGCCTACACAGAAAGATGGCGTATGAAGTCTCTTTTCTGTCTCTTCCTGTTCTCCTCGCTCTTTAAAGAAACTGTCTTTACCTCAAAGTTGTGAAAGAATCGATGTCCCTTCCCTCCCTCCCTCCACCCCCCTGCCTCCCCTCTGTCAGTGCCCTGTGGTGGGGTGGTTATTGAGATCACGGTGTGTCTGAGTGGCAGCGATAACCGGTACCCAGGTGCCACTGGCACATGGTGTTTAATTAATTAATGAGACCGCGGGGTTGGTTTTCTAATTCCACCTAGCCAGCACCGGGGTGTGGGGGAGATAGCCGCGAAATGTTTAGGTGTGTTTTCAGGCGAGGAAAGGAGAGATGTATGTGAGAGTGTGTGCGTGTTACGGGTGTATATCTATTTTGTTGGCAGTTTGGGAGCTGGTTTCCTTGTTAGTGGAATATTAAATATGTATGGAATATTTTTACTCTGACTTTTAATCACGCCATATGATTGGAAGTTAATCATGGGCTAAATGCAGCTGATGATGAGAGAAACACAGTTAGTGTTAATACATCAATCTGAACCAGGTCATGTACTCATTGCCCTGAAACAGAGAAATGTACACGAGATTTAAACATAATAAAGTAGTGGGTGGTGTTTAGAGCAGTACCTGGTGTGTGTTACGGAAGATTAATTATAATGAATTGGATGATTTATAGGGTTAAGATTGGTAGAAGTAATTTAAATTAAGTGTTTTTTCTTTGATTGTTAGTAAATATCTTGTAACATTTTAGCAACAAAATGGGAACAAAAACATTTCTCTCAAAACTTTCCCATCCATTTAGTTTATATATGTATAAGAAATACAAGTTATGATAAGACTTATCAGAAATTCACCTTTGAATTACTCTAATGTACCAAGACACAAGTCCATTATACAGTATGCTACCATGTTTTATTCAGTGTTTTCCATTATCAACAAAATACAGAATTTACTCTGTGGCTTAAAAAGTTTACCAATAAAATATAAATTAAGATAAAAACGGTGTGGCCAAAATCTTCTATCCCGGTATAGGTAATTTCATATCTCAATAATGATGTACAGTATATCACAATATAAGATGTTTTCTGGTAATTCAATAAATAAATACTATATATGAAATAACCACATGGCAAAGCCTATTATTGCATACACATTCATTATTTGACAAATGAAAAGTACGGAGTATTTTCTCATTTAATTAAGAACATAAGTGCAAAATTATCATATTTTCTGAGAAATTGTAGTTCTCTTTGATGTATTGAAAGGTGTTTTAATTAGTGATCATTAGAAAGAGCATCCCCCAAAAAGTCTGGACCTACAAGATTATATTCTTCAATTTCCTGTGATGCGTGAAGAATCATTAGTGTAACATAGCCTTCCTTTTCACTCAAAATATTTTCATATTTTGCTCAAGAGACAGGAGGAGTTTTACTGTTGGATAAATGCAGTGAGGAGAAAGAGCCTTCCTGGTCATGGATGATAGTATATGCTTAAACAATAGAAAATCTGCATTTGTATTCACAGCTCATCTTTAAGAGCTGTTTTACATGGTACATGTTAGCAAATTATGTATTTCACTCTTTACTGCTTCCATAAACTATTCAAATATATTAGCTTACACCTCATAAATGTTAACACTGCACAACTCTTATACTCACACTGGCAAAACAGT